>NC_090409.1:32871404-32946404 GCF_036365525.1 Heterodontus francisci | reverse complement strand
TCTGTCTCTTTGTGTTTCTCTGTCGTGTTTCGCTCTCTCTCACTCTCTCTCTGTCTCTGTCCTTCTGTGTTTCTCTGTCCTGTTTCTCTCTATCTCTCTCTGCGGCTCTCTGCTTGTGTTCTCTGTCCTGTTTCTCTCTCTCTCTCTCTCTCTCTCTGTCTATGTGTGTTACTCTGTCCTGTCTCTCCCTCTCTCTCTGTGTCTCTCTATGTTTCTCTTTCCTGTTCTCTCTCTCTCTCTCTGTGTGTTTCTCTGTCCTGTTTCTCTCTCTCTCTCTCTGCTTCTGTCTCTCTGTGTTTCTCTGTCCTGTTTCTATCTCTCTCTCTCTGCCTCTCTTTCTGTGACTCTCTGTCGTGTTTCTCTTTCTCTCTCTCTCTCTCTGCCTCTGTTTCTCTGTATTTCTCTCTCTCTGCCTCTGTCTCTGTGTTTCACTGTCCTGTTTCTCCCTCTCTCTCTCCGTCTCTCTGTGTTTCTCTGTCCTGTTTCTCTCTCTCACTTTGCCTCTGTTTCTCTGTATTTCTCTCTCTCTCTCTCTCACTCTCTGCCTCTGTCTCTCTGTGTTTCTCTGTCCTGTTTCTCTTTCTCTCTATCTCTCTCTCTCTCTGAGACTGTTTCTCTATTTCTCACTCTCTCTCTCTCTCACTCTCTGCCTCTGTCTCTCTGTGTTTCTCTCTCCTGTTTCTCTCTCTCTCTCTGTCTCTTAGTGTTTCTCTGTCCTGTTTCTCTCTCTCTCTGCCTCTGTTTCTCTGTCCTGTTTCTCTCTCTCTCTCTCTCTCTCTCTGCCTCTGTCTCTGTCTCTCTGTGTTTCTCTGTCCTGTTTCTCTCTCTCTCTCTGCCTCTGTCTCTGTCTCTCTGTGTTTCTCTGTTCTGTTTCTCTCCCTCTCTCTCTCCCACTCTCTCTGCCTCCGTTTCTCTGTATTTCTCTCTCTCTGCCTCTGTCTCTGTGTTTCTCTGCCCTGTTTCTCTCCCTCTCTCTGCCTCAGTCTCTGTGTTTCGTGGTCCTGTTTCTCTCTCTCTCTCTGCCTCTCTTTGTGTTTCTCTGTCCTGTTTCTCTCTCTCAATCTCTCTCTCTGTGCTTCTCTGTCCTGTTTCTCTCTATCTCTCTCTGCCGCTCTCTGCTTGTGTTCTCTGTCCTGTCTCTCCCTCTCTCTCTCTGTCTATCTGTGTTACTCTGTCCTGTCTCTCCCTCTCTCTCTCTGTCTCTCTGTGTTTCTCTTTCCTGTTCTCTCTCTCTGTGTTTCTCTGTCCTGTTTCTCTCTCTCTCTCTGCCTCTGTCTTTCTGTGTTTCTCTGTCCTGTTTCTCTCTCTCTCTCTGCCTCTCTTTCTGTGATTCTCTGTCCTGTTTCTCTTTCTCTCTCTCTCTCTCTGCCTCTGTTTCTCTGTATTTCTCTCTCTCTGCCTCTGTCTCTGTGTTTCACTGTCCTGTTTCTCCCTCTCTCTCTCTGTCTCTCTGTTTTTCTCTGTCCTGTTTCTCTCTCTCACTTTGCCTCTGTTTCTCTGTATTTCTCTGTCCTGTTTCTCTTTCTCTCTATCTCTCTCTCTCTCTCTATGACTCTGTTTCTCTGTATTTCTCTCTCTCTCTCTGTCTCTCTGTGTTTCTCTTTCCTGTTCTCTCTCTCTCTCTATCTCTGTGTTTCTCTGTCCTGTTTCTCTCTCTCTCTGCCTCTCTTTCTGTAATTCTCTGTCCTGTTTCTCTTTCTCTCTCTCTCTCTCTGCCTCTGTTTCTCTGTATTTCTCTCTCTCTGCCTCTGTCTCTGTGTTTCACTGTCCTGTTTCTCCCTCTCTCTCTCTGTCTCTCTGTGTTTCTCTGTCCTGTTTCTCTCTCTATCTTTGCCTCTGTCTCTCTGTGTTTCTCTGTCCTGTTTCTCTCTCTCTCTCTCTGTCTCTCTGTGTTTCTCTGTCCTGTTTCTCTCTCTCACTTTGCCTCTGTTTCTCTGTATTTCTTTCTCTCTCTCTCTCACTCTCTGCCTCTGTCTCTCTGTGTTTCTCTGTCCTGTTTCTCTCTCTCTCTCTGCCTCTGTCTCTCTGTGTTTCTCTGTCCTGTTTCTCTCTCTCTGTCTCTGGCTCTGTCTCTGTCTCTCTGTGTTTCTCTGTCCTGTTTCTCTCTCTCTCTCTGCCTCTCTTTCTGTGTTTCTCTGTCCTGTTTCTAACTCTCTCTCTCTCTGTGTTTCTCTGTCGTGTTTCTCTCTCTCTCACTCTCTCTCTGTCTCTGTCCTTCTGTGTTTCTCTGTCCTGTTTCACTCTCTCTCCCTCTCTGCCTCTTTTTCTCTGTGTTACTCTGTCCTGTTTCTCTCTCTCAATCTCTCTCTCTCTGCTTCTCTGTCCTGTTTCTCTCTATCTCTCTCTGCCGCTCTCTGCTTGTGTTCTCTGTCCTGTCTCTCCCTCTCTCTCTCTCTCTCTGTGTTTCTCTGTCGTGTTTCTCTCTCTCTCTCTGCCTCTGTCTCTTTGTGTTTCTCTGTCGTGTTTCTCTCTCTCTCACTCTCTCTCAGTCTCTGTCCTTCTGTGTTTCTCTGTCCTGTTTCACTCTCTCTCTCTCTCTGCCTATTTTTCTCTGTGTTACTCTGTCCTGTTTCTCTCTCTCACTCTCTCTCTCTGTGCTTCTCTGTCCTGTTTCTCTCTATCTCTCTCTGCGGCTCTTTGCTTGTGTTCTCTGTCCTGTTTCTCTCTCTCTCTCTCTCTGTCTATCTGTGTTACTCTGTCCTGTCTCTCCCTCTCTCTCTCTGTCTCTCTATGTTTCTCTTTCCTGTTCTCTCTCTCTCTCTCTGTTTCTCTGTCCTGTTTCTCTCTCTCTCTGCTTCTGTCTCTCTGTGTTTCTCTGTCCTGTTTCTCTCTCTCTCTCTCTCTCTGCCTCTCTTTCTGTGATTCTCTGTCCTGTTTCTCTTTCTCTCTCTCTCTCTCTGCCTCTGTTTCTCTGTATTTCTCTCTCTCTGCCTCTGTCTCTGTGTTTCACTGTCCTGTTTCTCCCTCTCTCTCTCTGTCTCTCTGTGTTTCTCTGTCCTGTTTCTCTCTCTCACTTTGCCTCTGTTTCTCTGTATTTCTTTCTCTCTCTCTCTCACTCTCTGCCTCTGTCTCTCTGTGTTTCTCTCTCCTGTTTCTCTCTCTCTCTCTGTCTCTCAGTGTTTCTCTGTCCTGTTTCTCTCTCTCTGTGCCTCTGTCTCTCTGTGTTTCTCTGTCCTGTTTCGCTCTCTCTCTCTCTGCCTCTGTTTCTCTGTCCTGTTTCTCTCTCCCTCTCTGCCTCTGTTTCTCTGTCCTGTTTCTCTCTCTCTCTCTCTCTCTCTCTCTCTGCCTCTGTCTCTGTCTCTCTGTGTTTCTCTGTCCTGTTTCTCTCTCTCTCTCTGCCTCTGTCTCAGTCTCTCTGTGTTTCTCTGTTCTGTTTCTCTCTCTCTCTCTCTCCCACTCTCTCTGCCTCCGTTTCTCTGTATTTCTCTCTCTCTGCCTCTGTCTCTGTGTTTCTCTGTCCTGTTTCTCCCTCTCTCTCTCTGTCTTTCTCTGCCCTGTTTCTCTCTCTATCTCTGCCTCTGTCTCTCTGTGTTTCTCTGTCCTGTTTCTCCCTCTCTCTCTCTGTCTCTCTGTGTTTCTCTGCCCTGTTTCTCTCCCTCTCTCTGCCTCAGTCTCTGTGTTTCGCTGTCCTGTTTCTCTCTCTCTCTCTTTGCCTCTCATTGTGTTTCTCTGTCCTGCTTCTCTCTGTCACTCTCTCTCTGTTTCTCTCTGTGTCTCTCTGTGTTTCTCTGTCCTTTTTCTGTCTCTCTCTCTGCCTCTCTTCATGTGTTTCTCTGTCCTGTTTCTCTCTCTCACTCTGTCTCTGTCTATCTGTGTTACTCTGTCCTGTCTCTCTCTCTCTGTTTCTCTGTCCTGTTTCTCTCTCTCTCTCTCTCTGCCTCTGTCTCTCTGTGTTTCTCTGTGCTGTTTCTCTCTCTCTGTCTCTGACTCTGTCTCTGTCTCTCTGTCCTGTTTCTCTCTCTCTCTCCTACTCTCTTTCTGTGTTTCTCTGTCCTGTTTCTAACTCTCTCTCTCTCTTTCTGTGTTTCTCTGTCCTGTTTCTAACTCTCTCTCTCTCTCTCTCTTTGTTTCTCTGTCGTGTTTCTCTCTCTCTCACTCTCTCTCTGTCTCTGTCCTTCTGTGTTTCTCTGTCCTGTTTCACTCTCTCTCTCTCTCTGCCTCTTTTTCTCTGTGTTACTCTGTCCTGTTTCTCTCTCTCAATCTCTCTCTCTCTGCTTCTCTGTCCTGTTTCTCTCTATCTCTCTCTGCCGCTCTCTGCTTGTGTTCTCTGTCCTGTCTCTCCCTCTCTCTCTCTCTCTCTCTCGGTGTTTCTCTTTCCTGTTCTCTCTCTCTCACTCTCTCTGTGTTTCTCTGTCCTGTTTCTCTCTCTCTCTCTCTGCCTCTCTTTCTGTGATTCTCTGTCCTGTTTCTCTTTCTCTCTCTCTCTCTCTGCCTCTGTTTCTCTGTATTTCTCTCTCTCTGCCTCTGTCTCTTTGTGTTTCTCTGTCGTTTTTCTCTCTCTCTCACTCTCTCTCTGTCTCTGTCCTTCTGTGTTTCTCTGTCCTGTTTCACTCTCTCTCTCTCTCTGCCTCTTTTTCTCTGTGTTACTCTGTCCTGTTTCTCTCTCTCAATCTCTCTCTCTGTGCTTCTCTGTCCTGTTTCTCTCTATCTCTCTCTGCCGCTCTCTGCTTGTGTTCTCTGTCCTGTCTCTCCCTCTCTCTCTCTGTCTCTCTGTGTTTCTCTGTCCTGTTTCTAACTCTCTCTCTCTCTCTCTCTTTGTTTCTCTGTCGTGTTTCTCTCTCTCTCACTCTCTCTCTGTCTCTGTCCTTCTGTGTTTCTCTCTCTCTGCCTCTGTCTCTGTGTTTCACTGTCCTGTTTCTCCCTCTCTCTCTCTGCCTCTCTTTCTGTGTTTCTCTGTCCTGTTTCTAACTCTCTCTCTCTCTCTCTCTCTGTGTTTCTCTGTCCTGTTTCTCTCTCTCTCTGCCTCTGTCTCTTTGTGTTTCTCTGTCGTGTTTCTCTCTCTCTCACTCTCTCTCTGTCTCTGTCCTTCTGTGTTTCTCTGTCCTGTTTCACTCTCTCTCTCTCTCTCTCTGCCTCTTTTTCTCTGTGTTGCTCTGTCCTGTTTCTCTCTCTCAATCTCTCTCTCTGTGCTTCTCTGTCCTGTTTCTCTCTATCTCTCTCTGCCGCTCTCTGCTTGTGTTCTCTGTCCTGTATCTCTCTCTCTCTCTCTCTCTCTCTCTCTCTCTGTCTATCTGTGTTACTCTGTCCTGTCTCTCCCTCTCTCTCTCTGTCTCTGTGTTTCTCTTTCCTGTTCTCTCTCTCTGTGTTTCTCTGTCCTGTTTCTCTCTCTCTCTCTCTGCCTCTGTCTTTCTGTGTTTCTCTGTCCTGTTTCTCTCTCTCTCTCTCTGCCTCTCTTTCTGTGATTCTCTGTCCTGTTTCTCTTTCTCTCTCTCTCTCTCTGCCTCTGTTTCTCTGTATTTCTCTCACTCTGCCTCTGTCTCTTTGTTTCACTGTCCTGTTTCTCCCTCTCTCTCTCTGTCTCTCTGTGTTTCTCTGCCCTGTTTCTCTCCCTCTCTCTGCCTCAGTCTCTGTGTTTCGCTGTCCTGTTTCTCTCTCTCTCTCCTACTCTCTTTCTGTGTTTCTCTGTCCTGTTTCTAACTCTCTCTCTCTCTTTCTGTGTTTCTCTGTCCTGTTTCTAACTCTCTCTCTCTCTCTCTCTTTGTTTCTCTGTCGTGTTTCTCTCTCTCTCACTCTCTCTCTGTCTCTGTCCTTCTGTGTTTCTCTGTCCTGTTTCACTCTCTCTCTCTCTCTCTGCCTCTTTTTCTCTGTGTTACTCTGTCCTGTTTCTCTCTCTCAATCTCTCTCTCTCTGCTTCTCTGTCCTGTTTCTCTCTATCTCTCTCTGCCGCTCTCTGCTTGTGTTCTCTGTCCTGTCTCTCCATCTCTCTCTCTCTCTCTCTCGGTGTTTCTCTTTCCTGTTCTCTCTCTCTCACTCTCTCTGTGTTTCTCTGTCCTGTTTCTCTCTCTCTATCTCTGCCTCTCTTTCTGTGATTCTCTGTCCTGTTTCTCTTTCTCTCCCTCTCTCTGCCTCTGTTTCTCTGTATTTCTCTCTCTCTGCCTCTGTCTCTTTGTGTTTCTCTGTCGTTTTTCTCTCTCTCTCACTCTCTCTCTGTCTCTGTCCTTCTGTGTTTCTCTGTCCTGTTTCACTCTCTCTCTCTCTCTCTGCCTCTTTTTCTCTGTGTTACTCTGTCCTGTTTCTCTCTCTCAATCTCTCTCTCTGTGCTTCTCTGTCCTGTTTCTCTCTATCTCTCTCTGCCGCTCTCTGCTTGTGTTCTCTGTCCTGTCTCTCCCTCTCTCTCTCTGTCTCTCTGTGTTTCTCTTTCCTGTTCTCTCTCTCTCACTCTCTCTGTGTTTCTCTGTCCTGTTTCTCTCTCTCTCTCTCTGCCTCTCTTTCTGTGATTCTCTGTCCTGTTTCTCTTTCTCTCTCTCTCTCTCTGCCTCTGTTTCTTTGTATTTCTCTCTCTCTGCCTCTGTCTCTGTGTTTCACTGTCCTGTTTCTCCCTCTCTCTCTCTGCCTCTCTTTCTGTGTTTCTCTGTCCTGTTTCTAACTCTCTCTCTCTCTCTCTCTCTCTGTGTTTCTCTGTCCTGTTTCTCTCTCTCTCTCTGCCTCTCTCTCTTTGTGTTTCTCTGTCGTGTTTCTCTCTCTCTCACTCTCTCTCTGTCTCTGTCCTTCTGTGTTTCTCTGTCCTGTTTCACTCTCTCTCTCTCTCTCTCTGCCTCTTTTTCTCTGTGTTGCTCTGTCCTGTTTCTCTCTCTCAATCTCTCTCTCTGTGCTTCTCTGTCCTGTTTCTCTCTATCTCTCTCTGCCGCTCTCTGCTTGTGTTCTCTGTCCTGTTTCTCTCTCTCTCTCTCTCTCTCTCTCTCTGTCTATCTGTGTTACTCTGTCCTGTCTCTCCCTCTCCCTCTCTCTCTCTCTGTCTCTCTGTGTTTCTCTTTCCTGTTCTCTCTCTCTGTGTTTCTCTGTCCTGTTTCTCTCTCTCTCTCTCTGCCTCTGTCTTTCTGTGTTTCTCTGTCCTGTTTCTCTTTCTCTCTCTCTCTCTGCCTCTGTTTCTCTGTATTTCTCTCTCTCTGCCTCTGTCTCTGTGTTTCACTGTCCTGTTTCTCCCTCTCTCTCTCTGTCTCTCTGTGTTTCTCTGCCCTGTTTCTCTCCCTCTCTCTGCCTCAGTCTCTGTGTTTCGCTGTCCTGTTTCTCTCTCTCTCTCTGCCTCTCTTTGTGTTTCTCTGTCCTGTTTCTCTCTCTCACTCTCTCTCTGTTTCTCTCTGTGTCTCTCTGTGTTTCTCTGTCCTTTTTCTGTCTCTCTCTCTGCCTCTCTTGATGTGTTTCTCTGTCCTGTTTCTCTCTCTCACTCTGTCTCTGTCTATCTGTGTTACTCTGTCCTGTCTCTCTCTCTCTGTTTCTCTGTCCAGTTTCTCTCTCTTTCTCTCTCTGCCTCTGTCTCTTTGTGTTTCTCTGTGCTGTTTCTCTCTCTCTGTCTCTGGCTCTTTCTCTGTCTCTCTGTGTTTCTCTGTCCTGTTTCTCTCTCTCTCTCTGCCTCTCTTTCTGTGTTTCTCTGTCCTGTTTCTAACTCTCTCTCTCTCTCTCTCTCTCTGTGTTTCTCTGTCCTGTTTCTCTCTCTCTGCCTCTGTCGCTTTGTGTTTCTCTGTCGTGTTTCTCTCTCTCTCACTCTCTCTCTCTCTGTCTCTGTCCTTCTGTGTTTCTCTGTCCTGTTTCACTCTCTCAATCTCTCTCTCTGTGCTTCTCTGTCCTGTTTCTCTCTATCTCTCTCTGCCGCTCCCTGCTTGTGTTCTCTGTCCTGTCTCTCCCTCTCTCTCTCTGTCTCTCTGTGTTTCTCTTTCCTGTTCTCTCTCTCTCACTCTCTGTGTTTCTCTGTCCTGTTTCTCTCTCTCTCTCAGCCTCTCTTTCTGTGATTCTCTGTCCTGTTTCTCTTTCTCTCTCTCTCTCTCTGCCTCTGTTTCTCTGTATTTCTCTCTCTCTGCCTCTGTCTCTTTGTGTTTCTCTGTCGTGTTTCTCTCTCTCTCACTCTCTCTCTGTCTCTGTCCTTCTGTGTTTCTCTGTCCTGTTTCACTCTCTCTCTCTCTCTGCCTCTTTTTCTCTGTGTTACTCTGTCCTGTTTCTCTCTCTCAATCTCTCTCTCTGTGCTTCTCTGTCCTGTTTCTCTCTATCTCTCTCTGCCGCTCTCTGCTTGTGTTCTCTGTCCTGTCTCTCCCTCTCTCTCTCTGTCTATCTGTGTTACTCTGTCCTGTCTCTCCCTCTCTCTCTCTGTCTCTCTGTGTTTCTCTTTCCTGTTCTCTCTCTCTGTGTTTCTCTGTCCTGTTTCTCTCTCTCTCTCTCTGCCTCTGTCTTTCTGTGTTTCTCTGTCCTGTTTCTCTCTCTCTCTCTGCCTCTCTTTCTGTGATTCTCTGTCCTGTTTCTCTTTCTCTCTCTCTCTCTCTGCCTCTGTTTCTCTGTATTTCTCTCTCTCTGCCTCTGTCTCTGTGTTTCACTGTCCTGTTTCTCCCTCTCTCTCTCTGTCTCTCTGTTTTTCTCTGTCCTGTTTCTCTCTCTCACTTTGCCTCTGTTTCTCTGTATTTCTCTGTCCTGTTTCTCTTTCTCTCTATCTCTCTCTCTCTCTCTATGACTCAGTTTCTCTGTATTTCTCTCTCTCTCTCTGTCTCTCTGTGTTTCTCTTTCCTGTTCTCTCTCTCTCTCTCTCTCTGTGTTTCTCTGTCCTGTTTCTCTCTCTCTCTGCCTCTCTTTCTGTAATTCTCTGTCCTGTTTCTCTTTCTCTCTCTCTCTCTCTGCCTCTGTTTCTCTGTATTTCTCTCTCTCTGCCTCTGTCTCTGTGTTTCACTGTCCTGTTTCTCCCTCTCTCTCTCTGACTCTCTGTGTTTCTCTGCCTTGTTTCTCTCTCTATCTTTGCCTCTGTCTCTCTGTGTTTCTCTGTCCTGTTTCTCTCTCTCTCTTTCTCTCTCTGTCTCTTTGTGTTTCTCTGTCCTGTTTCTCCCTCTCTCTCTCTGTCTCTCTGTGTTTCTCTGCCCTGTTTCTCTCTCTCTCTCTCTCTCACTCTCTGCCTCTGTCTCTATGTATTTCTCTGTCCTGTTTCTCTCTCTCTCTCTCTGCCTCTGTCTACCTGTGTTTCTCTGTCCTGTTTCTCCCTCTCTCTCTCTGTCTCTCTGTGTTTCTCTGCCCTGTTTCTGTCTCTCTCTCTCTCTGCCTCTGCATCTCTGTGTTTCTCTGTCCTGTTTCTCTCTCTCTCTCTGTCTCTCAGTGTTTCTCTGTCCTGTTACTCTCTCTCTCTCTGCCTCTGTCTCTCTGTGTTTCTCTGTCCTGTTTCTCTCTCTCTCTCTGTCTCTCAGTGTTTCTCTGTCCTGTTTCGCTCTCTCTCTCTCTGCCTCTGTTTCTCTGTCCTGTTTCTCTCTCTCTCTCTGCCTCTGTCTCTCTGTCCTGTTTCTCTCTCTCTCTCTCTCTCTCTGCCTCTGTCTCTGTCTCTCTGTGTTTCTCTGTCCTGTTTCTCTCTCTCTCTGCCTCTGTCTCTGTCTCTCTGTGTTTCTCTGTTCTGTTTCTCTCTCTCTCTCTCTCCCCCTCTCTCTGCCTCCGTTTCTCTGTATTTCTCTCTCTCTGCCTCTGTCTCTGTTTCTCTGTCCTGTTTCTCCCTCTCTCTCTCTGTCTTTCTCTGCCCTGTTTCTCTCTCTATCTCTGCCTCTGTCTCTCTGTGTTTCTCTGTCCTGTTTCTCTCTCTCTCTTTCTCTCTCTGTCTCTCTGTGTTTCTCTCTCCTGTTACTCTCTCTCTCTCTGCCTCTGTCTCTCTGTGTTTCTCTGTCCTGTTTCTCTCTCTCTCTCTGTCTCTCAGTGTTTCTCTGTCCTGTTTCTCTCTCTCTCTGCCTCTGTCTCTCTGTGTTTCTCTGTCCTGTTTCGCTCTCTCTCTCTCTGCCTCTGTTTCTCTGTCCTGTTTCTCTCTCTCTCTCTGCCTCTGTCTCTCTGTCCTGTTTCTCTCTCTCTCTCTCTCTCTGCCTCTGTCTCTGTCTCTCTGTGTTTCTCTGTCCTGTTTCTCTCTCTCTCTGCCTCTGTCTCTGTCTCTCTGTGTTTCTCTGTTCTGTTTCTCTCTCTCTCTCTCTCCCCCTCTCTCTGCCTCCGTTTCTCTGTATTTCTCTCTCTCTGCCTCTGTCTCTGTGTTTCTCTGTCCTGTTTCTCCCTCTCTCTCTCTGTCTTTCTCTGCCCTGTTTCTCTCTCTCTATCTCTGCCTCTGTCTCTCTGTGTTTCTCTGTCCTGTTTCTCTCTCTCTCTTTCTCTCTCTGTCTCTCTGTGTTTCTCTGTCCTGTTTCTCTCTCTCTCTCTGCCTCTCTTTCTGTGTTTCTCTGTCCTGTTTCTAACTCTCTCTCTCTCTCTCTCTCTGTGTTTCTCTGTCCTGTTTCTCTCTTTCTCTCTGCCTCTGTCTCTCTGTGTTTCTCTATCGTGTTTCTCTCTCTCTCTCTCTCTCTGCCTCTTTTTCTCTGTGTTACTCTGTCCTGTTTCTCTCTCTCACTCTCTCTCTCTGTCCTTCTCTGTCCTGTTTCTCTCTATCTCTCTCTGCCGCTCTCTGCTTGTGTTCTCTGTCCTGTTTCTCTCTCTCTCTGTCTATCTGTGTTACTCTGTCCTGTCTCTCCCTCTCTCTCTCTGTCTCTCTGTGTTTCTCTTTCCTGTTCTCTCTCTCTGTGATTCTCTGTCCTGTTTCTCTCTCTCTCTCTCTGCCTCTGTCTTTCTGTGTTTCTCTGTCCTGTTTCTCTCTCTCTCTCTCTGCCTCTCTTTCTGTGATTCTCTGTCCTGTTTCTCTTTCTCTCTCTCTCTCTCTGCCTCTGTTTCTCTGTATTTCTCTCTCTCTGCCTCTGTCTCTGTGTTTCACTGTCCTGTTTCTCCCTCTCTCTCTCTGTCTCTCTGTTTTTCTCTGTCCTGTTTCTCTCTCTCACTTTGCCTCTGTTTCTCTGTATTTCTCTGTCCTGTTTCTCTTTATTTCTCACTCTCTCTCTGTCTCTCTGTGTTTCTCTTTCCTGTTCTCTCTCTCTCTCTCTCTCTCTGTGTTTCTCTGTCCTGTTTCTCCCTCTCTCTCTCTGTCTCTCTGTGTTTCTCTGTCCTGTTTCTCCCTCTCTCTTTCTCTCTCTGTCTCTCTGTGTTTCTCTGTCCTGTTTCTCCCTCTCTCTCTCTGTCTCTCTGTGTTTCTCTGCCCTGTTTCTCGCTCTCTCTCTCTCTCTCTCACTCTCTGCCTCTGTTTCTCTGTCTTTCTCTGTCCTGTTTCTCTCTCACTCTCTCTGCCTCTGTCTCTCTGTGTTTCTCTGTCCTGTTTCTCCCTCTCTCTCTCTGTCTCTCTGTGTTTCTCTGCCCTGTTTCTGTCTCTCTCTCTCTCTGCCTCCGTTTCTCTGTCTCGCTCTCTCTCTCTCTCACTCTCTGCCTCTGTCTCTCTGTATTTCTCTGTCCTGATTCTCTCTCTCTCTCTCTCTGCCTCTGTCTCTCTGTGTTTCTCTGTCCTGTTTCTCTCTCTCTCTCTGTCTCTCAGTGTTTCTCTGTCCTGTTTGTCTCTCTCTCTGCCTCTGTCTCTCTGTGTTTCTCTGTCCTGTTTTGCTCTCTCTCTCTCTGCCTCTGTTTCTCTGTCCTGTTTCTCTCTCTCTCTCTGCCTCTGTCTCTCTGTCCTGTTTCTCTCTCTCTCTCTCTCTCTGCCTCTGTCTCTGTCTCTCTGTGTTTCTCTGTCCTGTTTCTCTCTCTCTCTGCCTCTGTCTCTGTCTCTCTGTGTTTCTCTGTTCTGTTTCTCCCTCTCTCTCTCTGTCTTTCTCTGCCCTGTTTCTCTCTCTATCTCTGCCTCTGTCTCTCTGTGTTTCTCTGTCCTGTTTCTCTCTCTCTCTTTCTCTCTCTGTCTCTCTGTGTTTCTCTGCCCTGTTTCTGTCTCTCTCTCTCTCTGCCTCTGTCTCTCTGTGTTTCTCTGTCCTGTTTCTCTCTCTCTCTCTGTCTCTCAGTGTTTCTCTGTCCTGTTTCTCTCTCTCTCTCTGCCTCTGTCTCTCTGTGTTTCTCTGTCCTGTTTCTCTCTCTCTCTCTGTCTCTCTGTGTTTCTCTGTCCTGTTTCGCTCTCTCTCTCTCTGCCTCCGTTTCTCTGTCCTGTTTCTCTCTCTCTCTCTCTGCCTCTGTCTCTCTGTCCTGTTTCTCTCTCTCTCTCTCTCTCTGCCTCTGTCTCTGTCTCTCTCTGTTTCTCTGTCCTGTTTCTCTCTCTCTCTGCCTCTGTCTCTGTCTCTCTGTGTTTCTCTGTTCTGTTTCTCTCTCTCTCTCTCTCCCCCTCTCTCTGCCTCCGTTTTTCTGTATTTCTCTCTCTCTGCCTCTGTCTCTGTGTTTCTCTGTCCTGTTTCTCCCTCTCTCTCTCTGTCTTTCTCTGCCCTGTTTCTCTCTCTATCTCTGCCTCTGTCTCTCTGTGTTTCTCTGTCCTGTTTCTCTCTCTCTCTTTCTCTCTCTGTCTCTCTGTGTTTCTCTGTCCTGTTTCTCTCTCTCTCTCTGCCTCTCTTTATGTGTTTCTCTGTCCTGTTTCTAACTCTCTCTCTCTCAATCTCTCTCTCTGTGCTTCTCTGTCCTGTTTCTCTCTATCTCTCTCTGCCGCTCTCTGCTTGTGTTCTCTGTCCTGTTTCTCTCTCTCTCTCTCTCTCTCTCTCTCTCTCTGTCTATCTGTGTTACTCTGTCCTGTTTCTCTCTCTCTCTCTCTGCCTCTGTCTTTCTCTGTCCTGTTTCTCTCTCTCTCTCTCTGCCTCTCTTTCTGTGATTCTCTGTCCTGTTTCTCTTTCTCTCTCTCTCTCTCTGCCTCTGTTTCTCTGTATTTCTCTCTCTCTGCCTCTGTCTCTGTGTTTCACTGTCCTGTTTCTCCCTCTCTCTCTCTGTCTCTCTGTTTTTCTCTGTCCTGTTTCTCTCTCTCACTTTGCCTCTGTCTCTCTGTATTTCTCTGTCCTGTTTCTCTCTCTCTCTCTCTGCCTCTGTCTACCTGTGTTTCTCTGTCCTGTTTCTCCCTCTCTCTCTCTGTCTCTCTGTGTTTCTCTGCCCTGTTTCTGTCTCTCTCTCTCTCTGCCTCTGTCTCTCTGTGTTTCTCTGTCCTGTTTCTCTCTCTCTCTCTGTCTCTCAGTGTTTCTCTGTCCTGTTTCTCTCTCTCTCTCTCTGTCTCTCAGTGTTTCTCTGTCCTGTTTCTCTCTCTCTCTGCCTCTGTCTCTCTGTGTTTCTCTGTCCTGTTTCGCTCTCTCTCTCTCTGCCTCTGTTTCTCTGCCCTGTTTCTCGCTCTCTCTCTCTCTCTCTCACTCTCTGCCTCTGTTTCTCTGTCTTTCTCTGTCCTGTTTCTCTCTCACTCTCTCTGCCTCTGTCTCTCTGTGTTTCTCTGTCCTGTTTCTCCCTCTCTCTCTCTGTCTCTCTGTGTTTCTCTGCCCTGTTTCTGTCTCTCTCTCTCTCTGCCTCCGTTTCTCTGTCTCGCTCTCTCTCTCTCTCACTCTCTGCCTCTGTCTCTCTGTATTTCTCTGTCCTGATTCTCTCTCTCTCTCTCTCTGCCTCTGTCTCTCTGTGTTTCTCTGTCCTGTTTCTCTCTCTCTCTCTGTCTCTCAGTGTTTCTCTGTCCTGTTTGTCTCTCTCTCTGCCTCTGTCTCTCTGTGTTTCTCTGTCCTGTTTTGCTCTCTCTCTCTCTGCCTCTGTTTCTCTGTCCTGTTTCTCTCTCTCTCTCTGCCTCTGTCTCTCTGTCCTGTTTCTCTCTCTCTCTCTCTCTCTGCCTCTGTCTCTGTCTCTCTGTGTTTCTCTGTCCTGTTTCTCTCTCTCTCTGCCTCTGTCTCTGTCTCTCTGTGTTTCTCTGTTCTGTTTCTCCCTCTCTCTCTCTGTCTTTCTCTGCCCTGTTTCTCTCTCTATCTCTGCCTCTGTCTCTCTGTGTTTCTCTGTCCTGTTTCTCTCTCTCTCTTTCTCTCTCTGTCTCTCTGTGTTTCTCTGCCCTGTTTCTGTCTCTCTCTCTCTCTGCCTCTGTCTCTCTGTGTTTCTCTGTCCTGTTTCTCTCTCTCTCTCTGTCTCTCAGTGTTTCTCTGTCCTGTTTCTCTCTCTCTCTCTGCCTCTGTCTCTCTGTGTTTCTCTGTCCTGTTTCTCTCTCTCTCTCTGTCTCTCTGTGTTTCTCTGTCCTGTTTCGCTCTCTCTCTCTCTGCCTCCGTTTCTCTGTCCTGTTTCTCTCTCTCTCTCTCTGCCTCTGTCTCTCTGTCCTGTTTCTCTCTCTCTCTCTCTCTCTGCCTCTGTCTCTGTCTCTCTCTGTTTCTCTGTCCTGTTTCTCTCTCTCTCTGCCTCTGTCTCTGTCTCTCTGTGTTTCTCTGTTCTGTTTCTCTCTCTCTCTCTCTCCCCCTCTCTCTGCCTCCGTTTTTCTGTATTTCTCTCTCTCTGCCTCTGTCTCTGTGTTTCTCTGTCCTGTTTCTCCCTCTCTCTCTCTGTCTTTCTCTGCCCTGTTTCTCTCTCTATCTCTGCCTCTGTCTCTCTGTGTTTCTCTGTCCTGTTTCTCTCTCTCTCTTTCTCTCTCTGTCTCTCTGTGTTTCTCTGTCCTGTTTCTCTCTCTCTCTCTGCCTCTCTTTATGTGTTTCTCTGTCCTGTTTCTAACTCTCTCTCTCTCAATCTCTCTCTCTGTGCTTCTCTGTCCTGTTTCTCTCTATCTCTCTCTGCCGCTCTCTGCTTGTGTTCTCTGTCCTGTTTCTCTCTCTCTCTCTCTCTCTCTCTCTCTCTCTGTCTATCTGTGTTACTCTGTCCTGTTTCTCTCTCTCTCTCTCTGCCTCTGTCTTTCTCTGTCCTGTTTCTCTCTCTCTCTCTCTGCCTCTCTTTCTGTGATTCTCTGTCCTGTTTCTCTTTCTCTCTCTCTCTCTCTGCCTCTGTTTCTCTGTATTTCTCTCTCTCTGCCTCTGTCTCTGTGTTTCACTGTCCTGTTTCTCCCTCTCTCTCTCTGTCTCTCTGTTTTTCTCTGTCCTGTTTCTCTCTCTCACTTTGCCTCTGTCTCTCTGTATTTCTCTGTCCTGTTTCTCTCTCTCTCTCTCTGCCTCTGTCTACCTGTGTTTCTCTGTCCTGTTTCTCCCTCTCTCTCTCTGTCTCTCTGTGTTTCTCTGCCCTGTTTCTGTCTCTCTCTCTCTCTGCCTCTGTCTCTCTGTGTTTCTCTGTCCTGTTTCTCTCTCTCTCTCTGTCTCTCAGTGTTTCTCTGTCCTGTTTCTCTCTCTCTCTCTCTGTCTCTCAGTGTTTCTCTGTCCTGTTTCTCTCTCTCTCTGCCTCTGTCTCTCTGTGTTTCTCTGTCCTGTTTCGCTCTCTCTCTCTCTGCCTCTGTTTCTCTGTCCTGTCTCTCCCTCTCTCTCTCTGTCTCTCTGTGTTTCTCTTTCCTGTTCTCTCTCTCTCACTCTCTCTGTGTTTCTCTGTCCTGTTTCTCTCTCTCTCTCTGCCTCTCTTTCTGTGATTCTCTGTCCTGTTTCTCTTTCTCTCTCTCTCTCTCTGCCTCTGTTTCTCTGTATTTCTCTCTCTCTGCCTCTGTCTCTTTGTGTTTCTCTGTCGTGTTTCTCTCTCTCTCACTCTCTCTCTGTCTCTGTCCTTCTGTGTTTCTCTGTCCTGTTTCACTCTCTCTCTCTCTCTGCCTCTTTTTCTATGTGTTACTCTGTCCTGTTTCTCTCTCTCAATCTCTCTCTCTGTGCTTCTCTGTCCTGTTTCTCTCTATCTCTCTCTGCCGCTCTCTGCTTGTGTTCTCTGTCCTGTCTCTCCCTCTCTCTCTCTGTCTATCTGTGTTACTCTGTCCTGTCTCTCCCTCTCTCTGTCTCTCTGTGTTTCTCTTTCCTGTTCTCTCTCTCTGTGTTTCTCTGTCCTGTTTCTCTCTCTCTCTCTCTGCCTCTGTCTTTCTGTGTTTCTCTGTCCTGTTTCTCTCTCTCTCTCTGCCTCTCTTTCTGTGATTCTCTGTCCTGTTTCTCTTTCTCTCTCTCTCTCTCTGCCTCTGTTTCTCTGTATTTCTCTCTCTCTGCCTCTGTCTCTGTGTTTCACTGTCCTGTTTCTCCCTCTCTCTCTCTGTCTCTCTGTTTTTCTCTGTCCTGTTTCTCTCTCTCACTTTGCCTCTGTTTCTCTGTATTTCTCTGTCCTGTTTCTCTTTCTCTCTATCTCTCTCTCTCTCTATGACTCAGTTTCTCTGTATTTCTCTCTCTCTCTCTCTCTCTCTCTGTCTCTCTGTGTTTCTCTTTCCTGTTCTCTCTCTCTCTCTCTCTCTCTCTGTGTTTCTCTGTCCTGTTTCTCTCTCTCTCTGCCTCTCTTTCTGTAATTCTCTGTCCTGTTTCTCTTTCTCTCTCTCTCTCTCTGCCTCTGTTTCTCTGTATTTCTCTCTCTCTGCCTCTGTCTCTGTGTTTCACTGTCCTGTTTCTCCCTCTCTCTCTCTCTGACTCTCTGTGTTTCTCTGCCTTGTTTCTTTCTCTATCTTTGCCTCTGTCTCTCTGTGTTTCTCTGTCCTGTTTCTCTCTCTCTCTTTCTCTCTCTGTCTCTTTGTGTTTCTCTGTCCTGTTTCTCCCTCTCTCTCTCTGTCTCTCTGTGTTTCTCTGCCCTGTTTCTCTCTCTCTCTCTCTGCCTCTGTCTACCTGTGTTTCTCTGTCCTGTTTCTCCCTCTCTCTCTCTGTCTCTCTGTGTTTCTCTGCCCTGTTTCTGTCTCTCTCTCTCTCTGCCTCTGTCTCTCTGTGTTTCTCTGTCCTGTTTCTCTCTCTCTCTCTGTCTCTCAGTGTTTCTCTGTCCTGTTACTCTCTCTCTCTCTGCCTCTGTCTCTCTGTGTTTCTCTGTCCTGTTTCTCTCTCTCTCTCTGTCTCTCAGTGTTTCTCTGTCCTGTTTCTGTCTCTCTCTCTCTCTGCCTCTGTCTCTCTGTGTTTCTCTGTCCTGTTTCTCTCTCTCTCTCTCTCTCTGTCTCTCAGTGTTTCTCTGTCCTGTTTCTCTCTCTCTCTCTCTGCCTCTGTCTACCTGTGTTTCTCTGTCCTGTTTCTCCCTCTCTCTCTCTGTCTCTCTGTGTTTCTCTGCCCTGTTTCTGTCTCTCTCTCTCTCTGCCTCTGTCTCTCTGTGTTTCTCTGTCCTGTTTCTCTCTCTCTCTCTCTCTCTCTGTCTCTCAGTGTTTCTCTGTCCTGTTACTCTCTCTCTCTCTGTCTCTCAGTGTTTCTCTGTCCTGTTTCTCTCTCTCTCTGCCTCTGTCTCTCTGTGTTTCTCTGTCCTGTTTCGCTCTCTCTCTCTGCCTCTGTTTCTCTGTCCTGTTTCTCTCTCTCTCTCTGCCTCTGTCTCTCTGTCCTGTTTCTCTCTCTCTCTCTCTCTCTCTCTGCCTCTGTCTCTGTCTCTCTGTGTTTCTCTGTCCTGTTTCTCTCTCTCTCTGCCTCTGTCTCTGTCTCTCTGTGTTTCTCTGTTCTGTTTCTCTCTCTCTCTCTCTCCCCCTCTCTCTGCCTCCGTTTCTCTGTATTTCTCTCTCTCTGCCTCTGTCTCTGTGTTTCTCTGTCCTGTTTCTCCCTCTCTCTCTCTGTCTTTCTCTGCCCTGTTTCTCTCTCTATCTCTGCCTCTGTCTCTCTGTGTTTCTCTGTCCTGTTTCTCTCTCTCTCTCTGCCTCTCTTTCTGTGTTTCTCTGTCCTGTTTCTAACTCTCTCTCTCTCTCTCTCTCTGTGTTTCTCTGTCCTGTTTCTCTCTTTCTCTCTGCCTCTGTCTCTCTGTGTTTCTCTATCGTGTTTCACTCTCTCTCTCTCTCTCTGCCTCTTTTTCTCTGTGTTACTCTGTCCTGTTTCTCTCTCTCACTCTCTCTCTCTG
Source organism: Heterodontus francisci (assembly GCF_036365525.1). Taxonomy (NCBI): domain Eukaryota; kingdom Metazoa; phylum Chordata; class Chondrichthyes; order Heterodontiformes; family Heterodontidae; genus Heterodontus; species Heterodontus francisci. The sequence continues at coordinate 32,928,599 of NC_090409.1, read as the reverse complement.
TGCTTCTCTGTCCTGTTTCTCTCTATCTCTCTCTGCCGCTCTCTGCTTGTGTTCTCTGTCCTGTTTCTCTCTCTCTCTCTCTCTCTGTCTATCTGTGTTACTCTGTCCTGTCTCTCCCTCTCTCTCTCTGTCTCTCTGTGTTTCTCTTTCCTGTTCTCTCTCTCTGTGATTCTCTGTCCTGTTTCTCTCTCTCTCTCTCTGCCTCTGTCTTTCTGTGTTTCTCTGTCCTGTTTCTCTCTCTCTCTCTCTGCCTCTCTTTCTGTGATTCTCTGTCCTGTTTCTCTTTCTCTCTCTCTCTCTCTGCCTCTGTTTCTCTGTATTTCTCTCTCTCTGCCTCTGTCTCTGTGTTTCACTGTCCTGTTTCTCCCTCTCTCTCTCTGTCTCTCTGTTTTTCTCTGTCCTGTTTCTCTCTCTCACTTTGCCTCTGTTTCTCTGTATTTCTCTGTCCTGTTTCTCTTTATTTCTCTCTCTCTCTCTGTCTCTCTGTGTTTCTCTTTCCTGTTCTCTCTCTCTCTCTCTCTCTCTCTCTCTCTGTGTTTCTCTGTCCTGTTTCTCCCTCTCTCTCTCTGTCTCTCTGTGTTTCTCTGTCCTGTTTCTCCCTCTCTCTTTCTCTCTCTGTCTCTCTGTGTTTCTCTGTCCTGTTTCTCCCTCTCTCTCTCTGTCTCTCTGTGTTTCTCTGCCCTGTTTCTCGCTCTCTCTCTCTCTCTCTCACTCTCTGCCTCTGTTTCTCTGTCTTTCTCTGTCCTGTTTCTCTCTCACTCTCTCTGCCTCTGTCTCTCTGTGTTTCTCTGTCCTGTTTCTCCCTCTCTCTCTCTGTCTCTCTGTGTTTCTCTGCCCTGTTTCTGTCTCTCTCTCTCTCTGCCTCCGTTTCTCTGTCTCGCTCTCTCTCTCTCTCACTCTCTGCCTCTGTCTCTCTGTATTTCTCTGTCCTGTTTCTCTCTCTCTCTCTCTCTGCCTCTGTCTCTGTGTTTCACTGTCCTGTTTCTCCCTCTCTCTCTCTGTCTCTCTGTTTTTCTCTGTCCTGTTTCTCTCTCTCACTTTGCCTCTGTCTCTCTGTATTTCTCTGTCCTGTTTCTCTCTCTCTCTCTATGCCTCTGTCTACCTGTGTTTCTCTGTCCTGTTTCTCCCTCTCTCTCTCTGTCTCTCTGTGTTTCTCTGCCCTGTTTCTGTCTCTCTCTCTCTCTCTCTGTCTCTCAGTGTTTCTCTGTCCTGTTTCTCTCTCTCTCTCTGTCTCTCAGTGTTTCTCTGTCCTGTTTCTCTCTCTCTCTGCCTCTGTCTCTCTGTGTTTCTCTGTCCTGTTTCGCTCTCTCTCTCTCTGCCTCTGTTTCTCTGTCCTGTCTCTCCCTCTCTCTCTCTGTCTCTCTGTGTTTCTCTTTCCTGTTCTCTCTCTCTCACTCTCTCTGTGTTTCTCTGTCCTGTTTCTCTCTCTCTCTCTGCCTCTCTTTCTGTGATTCTCTGTCCTGTTTCTCTTTCTCTCTCTCTCTCTCTCTGCCTCTCTTTCTCTGTATTTCTCTCTCTCTGCCTCTGTCTCTTTGTGTTTCTCTGTCGTGTTTCTCTCTCTCTCACTCTCTCTCTGTCTCTGTCCTTCTGTGTTTCTCTGTCCTGTTTCACTCTCTGTCTCTCTCTGCCTCTTTTTCTATGTGTTACTCTGTCCTGTTTCTCTCTCTCAATCTCTCTCTCTGTGCTTCTCTGTCCTGTTTCTCTCTATCTCTCTCTGCCGCTCTCTGCTTGTGTTCTCTGTCCTGTCTCTCCCTCTCTCTCTCTGTCTATCTGTGTTACTCTGTCCTGTCTCTCCCTCTCTCTCTCTGTCTCTCTGTGTTTCTCTTTCCTGTTCTCTCTCTCTGTGTTTCTCTGTCCTGTTTCTCTCTCTCTCTCTCTGCCTCTGTCTTTCTGTGTTTCTCTGTCCTGTTTCTCTCTCTCTCTCTGCCTCTCTTTCTGTGATTCTCTGTCCTGTTTCTCTTTCTCTCTCTCTCTCTCTGCCTCTGTTTCTCTGTATTTCTCTCTCTCTGCCTCTGTCTCTGTGTTTCACTGTCCTGTTTCTCCCTCTCTCTCTCTGTCTCTCTGTTTTTCTCTGTCCTGTTTCTCTCTCTCACTTTGCCTCTGTTTCTCTGTATTTCTCTGTCCTGTTTCTCTTTCTCTCTATCTCTCTCTCTCTCTATGACTCAGTTTCTCTGTATTTCTCTCTCTCTCTCTCTCTCTCTGTCTCTCTGTGTTTCTCTTTCCTGTTCTCTCTCTCTCTCTCTCTCTGTGTTTCTCTGTCCTGTTTCTCTCTCTCTCTGCCTCTCTTTCTGTAATTCTCTGTCCTGTTTCTCTTTCTCTCTCTCTCTCTCTGCCTCTGTTTCTCTGTATTTCTCTCTCTCTGCCTCTGTCTCTGTGTTTCACTGTCCTGTTTCTCCCTCTCTCTCTCTGACTCTCTGTGTTTCTCTGCCTTGTTTCTCTCTCTATCTTTGCCTCTGTCTCTCTGTGTTTCTCTGTCCTGTTTCTCTCTCTCTCTTTCTCTCTCTGTCTCTTTGTGTTTCTCTGTCCTGTTTCTCCCTCTCTCTCTCTGTCTCTCTGTGTTTCTCTGCCCTGTTTCTCTCTCTCTCTCTCTGCCTCTGTCTACCTGTGTTTTTCTGTCCTGTTTCTCCCTCTCTCTCTCTGTCTCTCTGTGTTTCTCTGCCCTGTTTCTGTCTCTCTCTCTCTCTGCCTCTGTCTCTCTGTGTTTCTCTGTCCTGTTTCTCTCTCTCTCTCTGTCTCTCAGTGTTTCTCTGTCCTGTTACTCTCTCTCTCTCTGCCTCTGTCTCTCTGTGTTTCTCTGTCCTGTTTCTCTCTCTCTCTCTGTCTCTCAGTGTTTCTCTGTCCTGTTTCTCTCTCTCTCTCTCTCTCTGTCTCTCAGTGTTTCTCTGTCCTGTTTCTCTCTCTCTCTCTCTGCCTCTGTCTACCTGTGTTTCTCTGTCCTGTTTCTCCCTCTCTCTCTCTGTCTCTCTGTGTTTCTCTGCCCTGTTTCTGTCTCTCTCTCTCTCTGCCTCTGTCTCTCTGTGTTTCTCTGTCCTGTTTCTCTCTCTCTCTCTCTCTCTCTGTCTCTCAGTGTTTCTCTGTCCTGTTACTCTCTCTCTCTCTGCCTCTGTCTCTCTGTGTTTCTCTGTCCTGTTTCTCTCTCTCTCTCTGTCTCTCAGTGTTTCTCTGTCCTGTTTCTCTCTCTCTCTGCCTCTGTCTCTCTGTGTTTCTCTGTCCTGTTTCGCTCTCTCTCTCTCTGCCTCTGTTTCTCTGTCCTGTTTCTCTCTCTCTCTCTGCCTCTGTCTCTCTGTCCTGTTTCTCTCTCTCTCTCTCTCTCTGCCTCTGTCTCTGTCTCTCTGTGTTTCTCTGTCCTGTTTCTCTCTCTCTCTGCCTCTGTCTCTGTCTCTCTGTGTTTCTCTGTTCTGTTTCTCTCTCTCTCTCTCTCCCCCTCTCTCTGCCTCCGTTTCTCTGTATTTCTCTCTCTCTGCCTCTGTCTCTGTGTTTCTCTGTCCTGTTTCTCCCTCTCTCTCTCTGTCTTTCTCTGCCCTGTTTCTCTCTCTATCTCTGCCTCTGTCTCTCTGTGTTTCTCTGTCCTGTTTCTCTCTCTATCTTTCTCTCTCTGTCTCTCTGTGTTTCTCTGTCCTGTTTCTCTCTCTCTCTCTGCCTCTCTTTCTGTGTTTCTCTGTCCTGTTTCTAACTCTCTCTCTCTCTCTCTCTCTGTGTTTCTCTGTCCTGTTTCTCTCTTTCTCTCTGCCTCTGTCTCTCTGTGTTTCTCTATCGTGTTTCACTCTCTCTCTCTCTCTCTGCCTCTTTTTCTCTGTGTTACTCTGTCCTGTTTCTCTCTCTCACTCTCTCTCTCTGTGCTTCTCTGTCCTGTTTCTCTCTATCTCTCTCTGCCGCTCTCTGCTTGTGTTCTCTGTCCTGTTTCTCTCTCTCTCTCTCTCTCTGTCTATCTGTGTTACTCTGTCCTGTCTCTCCCTCTCTCTCTCTGTCTCTCTGTGTTTCTCTTTCCTGTTCTCTCTCTCTGTGATTCTCTGTCCTGTTTCTCTCTCTCTCTCTCTGTCTCTGTCTTTCTGTGTTTCTCTGTCCTGTTTCTCTCTCTCTCTCTCTGCCTCTCTTTCTGTGATTCTCTGTCCTGTTTCTCTTTCTCTCTCTCTCTCTCTGCCTCTGTTTCTCTGTATTTCTCTCTCTCTGCCTCTGTCTCTGTGTTTCACTGTCCTGTTTCTCCCTCTCTCTCTCTGTCTCTCTGTTTTTCTCTGTCCTGTTTCTCTCTCTCACTTTGCCTCTGTTTCTCTGTATTTCTCTGTCCTGTTTCTCTTTATTTCTCTCTCTCTCTCTGTCTCTCTGTGTTTCTCTTTCCTGTTCTCTCTCTCTCTCTCTCTCTCTCTCTCTCTCTGTGTTTCTCTGTCCTGTTTCTCCCTCTCTCTCTCTGTCTCTCTGTGTTTCTCTGTCCTGTTTCTCCCTCTCTCTTTCTCTCTCTGTCTCTCTGTGTTTCTCTGTCCTGTTTCTCCCTCTCTCTCTCTGTCTCTCTGTGTTTCTCTGCCCTGTTTCTCGCTCTCTCTCTCTCTCTCTCACTCTCTGCCTCTGTCTCTCTGTGTTTCTCTGTCCTGTTTCTCTCTCACTCTCTCTGCCTCTCTTTCTGTGTTTCTCTGTCCTGTTTCTAACTCTCTCTCTCTCTCTCTCTCTCTGTGTTTCTCTGTCCTGTTTCTCCCTCTCTCTCTCTGTCTCTCTGTGTTTCTCTGCCCTGTTTCTGTCTCTCTCTCTCTCTGCCTCCGTTTCTCTGTCTCGCTCTCTCTCTCTCTCACTCTCTGCCTCTGTCTCTCTGTATTTCTCTGTCCTGTTTCTCTCTCTCTCTCTCTCTGCCTCTGTCTCTCTGTGTTTCTCTGTCCTGTTTCTCTTTCTCTCTATCTCTCTCTCTCGATGACTCTGTCTCTCTGTATTTCTCTGTCCTGTTTCTCTGTCTCTCTCTCTCTGCCTCTGTCTCTCTGTGTTTCTCTGTCCTGTTTCTCTCTCTCTCTCTGTCTCTCAGTGTCTCTCTGTCCTGTTTCTCTCTCTCTCTGCCTCTGTCTCTCTGTGTTTCTCTGTCCTGTTTTGCTCTCTCTCTCTCTGCCTCTGTTTCTCTGTCCTGTTTCTCTCTCTCTCTCTGCCTCTGTCTCTCTGTCCTGTTTCTCTCTCTCTCTCTCTCTCTGCCTCTGTCTCTGTCTCTCTGTGTTTCTCTGTCCTGTTTCTCTCTCTCTCTGCCTCTGTCTCTGTCTCTCTGTGTTTCTCTGTTCTGTTTCTCCCTCTCTCTCTCTGTCTTTCTCTGCCCTGTTTCTCTCTCTATCTCTGCCTCTGTCTCTCTGTGTTTCTCTGTCCTGTTTCTCTCTCTCTCTTTCTCTCTCTGTCTCTCTGCCCTGTTTCTGTCTCTCTCTCTCTCTGCCTCTGTCTCTCTGTGTTTCTCTGTCCTGTTTCTCTCTCTCTCTCTGTCTCTCAGTGTTTCTCTGTCCTGTTTCTCTCTCTCTCTCTGCCTCTGTCTCTCTGTGTTTCTCTGTCCTGTTTCTCTCTCTCTCTGTCTCTCAGTGTTTCTCTGTCCTGTTTCTCTCTCTCTCTGCCTCTGTCTCTCTGTGTTTCTCTGTCCTGTTTCGCTCTCTCTCTCTCTGCCTCCGTTTCTCTGTCCTGTTTCTCTCTCTCTCTCTGCCTCTGTCTCTCTGTCCTGTTTCTCTCTCTCTCTCTCTCTCTGCCTCTGTCTCTGTCTCTCTCTGTTTCTCTGTCCTGTTTCTCTCTCTCTCTGCCTCTGTCTCTGTCTCTCTGTGTTTCTCTGTTCTGTTTCTCTCTCTCTCTCTCTCCCCCTCTCTCTGCCTCCGTTTTTCTGTATTTCTCTCTCTCTGCCTCTGTCTCTGTGTTTCTCTGTCCTGTTTCTCCCTCTCTCTCTCTGTCTTTCTCTGCCCTGTTTCTCTCTCTATCTCTGCCTCTGTCTCTCTGTGTTTCTCTCTCTCTCTCTCTCTCTCTCTCTCTCTCTCTCTCTGTCTATCTGTGTTACTCTGTCCTGTTTCTCTCTCTCTCTCTCTGCCTCTGTCTTTCTGTGTTTCTCTGTCCTGTTTCTCTCTCTCTCTCTCTGCCTCTCTTTCTGTGATTCTCTGTCCTGTTTCTCTTTCTCTCTCTCTCTCTCTGCCTCTGTTTCTCTGTAATTCTCTCTCTCTGCCTCTGTCTCTGTGTTTCACTGTCCTGTTTCTCCCTCTCTCTCTCTGTCTCTCTGTTTTTCTCTGTCCTGTTTCTCTCTCTCACTTTGCCTCTGTCTCTCTGTATTTCTCTGTCCTGTTTCTCTCTCTCTCTCTCTGCCTCTGTCTACCTGTGTTTCTCTGTCCTGTTTCTCCCTCTCTCTCTCTGTCTCTCTGTGTTTCTCTGCCCTGTTTCTGTCTCTCTTTCTTCTGCCTCTGTCTCTCTGTGTTTCTCTGTCCTGTTTCTCTCTCTCTCTCTGTCTCTCAGTGTTTCTCTGTCCTGTTTCTCTCTCTCTCTCTGTCTCTCAGTGTTTCTCTGTCCTGTTTCGCTCTCTCTCTCTCTGCCTCTGTTTCTCTGTCCTGTTTCTCTCTCTCTCTCTGCCTCTGTCTCTCTGTCCTGTTTTTCTCTCTCTCTCTCTCTGCCTCTTTCTCTGTCTCTCTGTGTTTCTCTGTCCTGTTTCTCTCTCTCTCTGCCTCTGTCTCTGTCTCTCTGTGTTTCTCTGTTCTGTTTCTCTCTCTCTCTCTCTCCCCCTCTCTCTGCCTCCGTTTCTCTGTATTTCTCTCTCTCTGCCTCTGTCTCTGTGTTTCTCTGTCCTGTTTCTCCCACTCTCTCTCTGTCTTTCTCTGCCCTGTTTCTCTCTCTATCTCTGCCTCTGTCTCTCTGTGTTTCTCTGTCCTGTTTCTCTCTCTCTCTTTCTCTCTCTGTCTCTCTGTGTTTCTCTGTCCTGTTTCTCTCTCTCTCTCTGCCTCTCTTTCTGTGTTTCTCTGTCCTGTTTCTAACTCTCTCTCTCTCTCTCTCTCTCTGTGTTTCTCTGTCCTGTTTCTCTCTTTCTCTCTGCCTCTGTCTCTCTGTGGTTCTCTATCGTGTTTCTCTCTCTCCCACTCTCTCTCTGTCTCTGTCCTTCTGTGTTTCTCTGTCCTGTTTCACTCTCTCTCTCTCTCTCTGCCTCTTTTTCTCTGTGTTACTCTGTCCTGTTTCTCTCTATCTCTCTGCCGCTCTCTGCTTGTGTTCTCTGTCCTGTTTCTCTCTCTCTCTCACTCTCTCTGTCTATCTGTGTTACTCTGTCCTGTCTCTCCCTCTCTCTCTGTCTCTCTGAGTTTCTCTTTCCTGTTCTCTCTCTCTGCGTTTCTCTGTCCTGTTTCTCTCTCTCTCTCTCTGCCTCTGTCTTTCTGTGTTTCTCTGTCCTGTTTCTCTCTCTCTCTCTCTCTGCCTCTCTTTCTGTGATTCTCTGTCCTGTTTCTCTTTCTCTCTCTCTCTCTGCCTCTGATTCTCTGTATTTCTCTCTCTCTGCCTCTGTCTCTGTGTTTCACTGTCCTGTTTCTCCCTCTCTCTCTCTGTCTCTCTGTTTTTCTCTGTCCTGTTTCTCTCTCTCACTTTGCCTCTGTCTCTCTGTATTTCTCTGTCCTGTTTCTCTCTCTCTCTCTCTGCCTCTGTCTACCTATGTTTCTCTGTCCTGTTTCTCCCTCTCTCTCTCTGTCTCTCTGTGTTTCTCTGCCCTGTTTCTGTCTCTCTCTCTCTCTGCCTCTGTCTCTCTGTGTTTCTCTGTCCTGTTTCTCTCTCTCTCTCTGTATCTCAGTGTTTCTCTGTCCTGTTTCTCTCTCTCTCTCTGCCTCTGTCTCTCTGTGTTTCTCTGTCCTGTTTCTCTCTCTCTCTGTCTCTCAGTGTTTCTCTGTCCTGTTTCTCTCTCTCTCTGCCTCTGTCTCTCTGTTTCTCTGTCCTGTTTCGCTCTCTCTCTCTCTGCGTCTGTTTGTCCTGTTTCTCTCTCTCTCTCTGCCTCTGTCTCTCTGTCCTGTTTCTCTCTCTCTCTCTCTCTCTGCCTCTGTCTCTGTCTCTCTGTGTTTCTCTGTCCTGTTTCTCTCTCTCTCTGCCTCTGTCTCTGTCTCTCTGTGTTTCTCTGTTCTGTTTCTCTCTCTCTCTCTCTCCCCCTCTCTCTGCCTCCGTTTCTCTGTATTTCTCTCTCTCTGCCTCTGTCTCTGTGTTTCTCTGTCCTGTTTCTCCCTCTCTCTCTCTGTCTTTCTCTGCCCTGTTTCTCTCTCTATCTCTGCCTCTGTCTCTCTGTGTTTCTCTGTCCTGTTTCTCTCTCTCTCTTTCTCTCTCTGTCTCTCTGTGTTTCTCTGTCCTGTTTCTCTCTCTCTCTCTGCCTCTCTTTCTGTGTTTCTCTGTCCTGTTTCTAACTCTCTCTCTCTCTCTCTCTCTGTGTTTCTGTGTCCTGTTTCTCTCTTTCTCTCTGCCTCTGTCTCTCTGTGGTTCTCTATCGTGTTTCTCTCTCTCCCACTCTCTCTCTGTCTCTGTCCTTCTGTGTTTCTCTGTCCTGTTTCACTCTCTCTCTCTCTCTCTGCCTCTTTTTCTCTGTGTTACTCTGTCCTGTTTCTCTCTCTCACTCTCTCTCTCTGTGCTTCTCTGTCCTGTTTCTCTCTATCTCTCTGCTGCTCTCTGCTTGTGTTCTCTGTCCTGTTTCTCTCTCTCTCTCACTCTCTCTGTCTATCTGTGTTACTCTGTCCTGTCTCTCCCTCTCTCTCTCTGTCTCTCTGTGTTTCTCTTTCCTGTTCTCTCTCTCTGTGTTTCTCTGTCCTGTTTCTCTCTCTCTATCTGCCTCTGTCTTTCTGTGTTTCTCTGTCCTGTTTCTCTCTCTCTCTCTCTGCCTCTCTTTCTGTGATTCTCTGTCCTGTTTCTCTTTCTCTCTCTCTCTCTCTGCCTCTGATTCGCTGTATTTCTCTCTCTCTGCCTCTGTCTCTGTGTTTCACTGTCCTGTTTCTCCCTCTCTCTCTCTGTCTCTCTGTTTTTCTCTGTCCTGTTTCTCTCTCTCACTTTGCCTCTGTTTCTCTGTATTTCTCTGTCCTGTTTCTCTTTCTCTCTATCTCTCTCTCTCTATGACTCTGTTTCTCTGTATTTCTCTCTCTCTCTCTCTCTCTGTCTCTCTGTGTTTATCTTTCCTGTTCTCTCTCTCTCTCTCTCTCTCTCTCTCTGTGTTTCTCTGTCCTGTTTCTCTCTCTCTCTCTCTGCCTCTCTTTCTGTGATTCTCTGTCCTGTTTCTCTTTCTCTCTCTCTCTCTCTGCCTCTGTTTCTCTGTATTTCTCTCTCTCTGCCTCTGTCTCTGTGTTTCACTGTCCTGTTTCTCCCTCTCTCTCTCTGTCTCTCTGTGTTTCTCTGCCTTGTTTCTCTCTCTATCATTGCCTCTGTCTCTCTGTGTTTCTCTGTCCTGTTTCTCTCTCTCTCTTTCTCTCTCTGTCTCTTTGTGTTTCTCTGTCCTGTTTCTCCCTCTCTCTCTCTGTCTCTCTGTGTTTCTCTGCCCTGTTTCTCTCTCTCTCGCTCTCTCACTCTCTGCCTCTGTCTCTCTGTATTTCTCTGTCCTGTTTCTCTCTCTCTCTCTCTGCCTCTGTCTCTCTGTGTTTCTCTGTCCTGTTTCTCCCTCTCTCTCTCTGTCTCTCTGTGTTTCTCTGCCCTGTTTCTGTCTCTCTCTCTCTCTGCCTCTGTCTCTCTGTGTTTCTCTGTCCTGTTTCTCTGTCTCTCTCTGTCTCTCAGTGTTTCTCTGTCCTGTTTCTCTCTCTCTCTCTGCCTCTGTCTCTCTGTGTTTCTCTGTCCTGTTTCTCTCTCTCTCTCTGTCTCTCAGTGTTTCTCTGTCCTGTTTCTCTCTCTCTCTGCCTCTGTCTCTCTGTGTTTCTCTGTCCTGTTTTGCTCTCTCTCTGCCTCTGTTTCTCTGTCCTGTTTCTCTCTCTCTCTCTGCCTCTGTCTCTCTGTCCTGTTTCTCTCTCTCTCTCTCTCTCTCTGCCTCTGTCTCTGTCTCTCTGTGTTTCTCTGTTCTGTTTCTCTCTCTATCTCTGCCTCTGTCTCTCTGTGTTTCTCTGTCCTGTTTCTCTCTCTCTCTTTCTCTCTCTGTCTCTCTGTGTTTCTCTGTCCTTTTTCTCTCTCTCTCTCTCTGCCTCTCTTTCTGTGTTTCTCTGTCCTGTTTCTAACTCTCTCTCTCTCTCTCTCTCTCTGTTTCTCTGTCCTGTTTCTCCCTCTCTCTCTCTGTCTTTCTCTGCCCTGTTTCTCTCTCTATCTTTCTCTCTCTGTCTCTCTGTGTTTCTCTGTCCTGTTTCTCTCTCTCTCTTTCTCTCTCTGTCTCTCTGTGTTTCTCTGTCCTGTTTCTCTCTCTCTCTCTGCCTCTCTTTCTTTGTTTCTCTGTCCTGTTTCTAACTCTCTCTCTCTCAATCTCTCTCTCTGTGCTTCTCTGTCCTGTTTCTCTCTATCTCTCTCTGCCGCTCTCTGCTTGTGTTCTCTGTCCTGTTTCTCTCTCTCTCTCTCTCTCTCTCTCTCTCTCTCTGTCTATCTGTGTTACTCTGTCCTGTTTCTCTCTCTCTCTCTCTGCCTCTCTCTTTCTGTGTTTCTCTGTCCTGTTTCTCTCTCTCTCTCTCTGCCTCTCTTTCTGTGATTCTCTGTCCTGTTTCTCTTTCTCTCTCTCTCTCTCTGCCTCTGTTTCTCTGTATTTCTCTCTCTCTGCCTCTGTCTCTGTGTTTCACTGTCCTGTTTCTCCCTCTCTCTCTCTGTCTCTCTGTTTTTCTCTGTCCTGTTTCTCTCTCTCACTTTGCCTCTGTTTCTCTGTATTTCTCTGTCCTGTTTCTCTTTCTCTCTATCTCTCTCTCTCTCTATGACTCTGTTTCTCTGTATTTCTCTCTCTCTCTCTCTCTCTGTCTCTCTGTGTTTCTCTTTCCTGTTCTCTCTCTCTCTCTCTCTCTCTGTGTTTCTCTGTCCTGTTTCTCTCTCTCTCTCTCTGCCTCTCTTTCTGTGATTCTCTGTCCTGTTTCTCTTTCTCTCTCTCTCTCTCTGCCTCTGTTTCTCTGTATTTCTCTCTCTCTCTGCCTCTGTCTCTGTGTTTCACTGTCCTGTTTCTCCCTCTCTCTCTCTGTCTCTCTGTGTTTCTCTGCCTTGTTTCTCTCTCTCTCTCTCTCTCTCACTCTCTGCCTCTGTCTCTCTGTATTTCTCTGTCCTGTTTCTCTCTCTCTCTCTCTGCCTCTGTCTCTCTGTGTTTCTCTGTCCTGTTTCTCCCTCTCTCTCTCTGTCTCTCTGTGTTTCTCTGCCTTGTTTCTCTCTCTATCTTTGCCTCTGTCTCTCTGTGTTTCTCTGTCCTGTTTCTCTCTCTCTCTCTGTCTCTCAGTGTTTCTCTGCCCTGTTTCTGTCTCTCTCTCTCTCTGCCTCTGTCTCTCTGTGTTTCTCTGTCATGTTTCTCTCTCTCTCTCTCTGCCTCTGTCTCTCTGTGTTTCTCTGTCCTGTTTCTCCCTCTCTCTCTCTGTCTCTCTGTGTTTCTCTGCCCTGTTTCTGTCTCTCTCTCTCTCTGCCTCTGTCTCTCTGTGTTTCTCTGTCCTGTTTCTCTCTCTCTCTCTCTGTCTCTCAGTGTTTCTCTGCCCTGTTTCTGTCTCTCTCTCTCTCTGCCTCTGTCTCTCTGTGTTTCTCTGTCCTGTTTCTCTCTCTCTCTCTGTCTCTCAGTGTTTCTCTGTCCTGTTTCTCTCTCTCTCTCTGCCTCTGTCTCTCTGTGTTTCTCTGTCCTGTTTCTCTCTCTCTCTCTGTCTCTCAGTGTTTCTCTGTCCTGTTTCTCTCTCTCTCTGCCTCTGTCTCTCTGTGTTTCTCTGTCCTGTTTCGCTCTCTCTCTCTCTGCCTCCGTTTCTCTGTCCTGTTTCTCTCTCTCTCTCTGCCTCTGTCTCTCTGTCCTGTTTCTCTCTCTCTCTCTCTCTCTGCCTCTGTTTCTGTCTCTCTCTGTTTCTCTGTCCTGTTTCTCTCTCTCTCTGCCTCTGTCTCTGTCTCTCTGTGTTTCTCTGATCTGTTTCTCTCTCTCTCTCTCTCCCCCTCTCTCTGCCTCCATTTCTCTGTATTTCTCTCTCTCTGCCTCTGTCCCTGTGTATCTCTGTCCTGTTTCTCCCTCTCTCTCTCTGTCTTTCTCTGCCCTGTTTCTCTCTCTCTCTTTCTTTCTCTGTCTCTCTGTGTTTCTCTGTCCTGTTTCTCTCTCTCTCTCTGCCTCTCTTTCTGTGTTTCTCTGTCCTGTTTCTAACTCTCTCTCTCTATCTCTATCTGTGTTTCTCTGTCCTGTTTCTCCCTCTCTCTCTCTGTCTTTCTCTGCCCTGTTTCTCTCTCTGTCTCTGCCTCTGTCTCTCTGTGTTTCTCTGTCCTGTTTCTCTCTCTCTCTTTCTCTCTCTGTCTCTCTGTGTTTCTCTGTCCTGTTTCTCTCTCTCTCTCTGCCTCTCTTTCTGTGTTTCTCTGTCCTGTTTCTAACTCTCTCTCTCTCAATCTCTCTCTCTGTGCTTCTCTGTCCTGTTTCTCTCTATCTCTCTCTGCCGCTCTCTGCTTGTGTTCTCTGTCCTGTTTCTCTCTCTCTCTCTCTGCCTCTGTCTTTCTGTGTTTCTCTGTCCTGTTTCTCTCTCTCTCTTTCTGCCTCTCTTTCTGTGATTCCCTGTCCTGTTTCTCTTTCTCTCTCTCTCTCTCTGCCTCTGTTTCTCTGTATTTCTCTCTCTCTGCCTCTGTCTCTGTGTTTCACTGTCCTGTTTCTCCCTCTCTCTCTCTGTCTCTCTGTTTTTCTCTGTCCTGTTTCTCTCTCTCACTTTGCCTCTGTTTCTCTGTATTTCTCTGTCCTGTTTCTCTTTCTCTCTATCTCTCTCTCTCTCTCTGTGACTCTGTTCCTCTGTATTTCTCTCTCTCTCTCTGTTTCTCTTTCCTGTTCTCTCTCTCTCTCTCTCTCTCTCTGTGTTTCTCTGTCCTGTTTCTCTCTCTCTCTCTCTGCCTCTCTTTCTGTGATTCTCTGTCCTGTTTCTCTTTCTCTCTCTCTCTCTCTGCCTCTGTTTCTCTGTATTTCTCTCTCTCTGCCTCTTTTTCTCTGTGTTTCTCTGTCCTGTTTCTCTCTCTCTCTTTCTCTCTCTGTCTCTTTGTGTTTCTCTGTCCTGTTTCTCCCTCTCTCTCTCTGTCTCTCTGTGTTTCTCTGTCCTGTTTCTCTTTCTCTCTCTCTCTCTGCCTCTGTTTCTCTGTATTTCTCTCTCTCTGCCTCTTTTTCTCTGTGTTTCTCTGTCCTGTTTCTCTCTCTCTCTCTTTCTCTCTCTGTCTCTTTGTGTTTCTCTGTCCTGTTTCTCCCTCTCTCTCTCTGTCTCTCTGTATTTCTCTGTCCTGTTTCTCCCTCTCTCTCTCTGTCTCTCTGTGTTTCTCTGCCCTGTTTCTGTCTCTCTCTCTCTCTGCCTCTGTCTCTCTGTGTTTCTCTGTCCTGTTTCTCTCTCTCTCTCTGCCTCTGTCTCTCTGTGTTTCTCTGTCCTGTTTCTCTCTCTCTCTCTGTCTCTCAGTGTTTCTCTGTCCTGTTTCTCTCTCTCTCTGCCTCTGTCTCTCTGTGTTTCTCTGTCCTGTTTCGCTCTCTCTCTCTCTGCCTCTGTTTCTCTGTCCTGTTTCTCTCTCTCTCTCTGCCTCTGTCTCTCTGTCCTGTGTCTCTCTCTCTCTCTCTCTCTCTGCCTCTGTCTCTGTCTCTCTGTGTTTCTCTGTTCTGTTTCTCTCTCTCTCTCTCTGTCTTTCTCTGCCCTGTTTCTCTCTCTATCTCTTCCTCTGTCTCTCTGTGTTTCTCTGTCCTGTTTCTCTCTCTCTCTTTCTCTCTCTGTCTCTCTGTCCTGTTTCTCTCTCTCTCTCTGCCTCTCTTTCTGTGTTTCTCTGTCCTGTTTCTAATTCTCTCTCTCTCTCTCCCTCTCTCTCTGTGTTTCTCTGTCCTGTTTCTCTCTTTCTCTCTGCCTCTGTCTCTCTGTGTTTCTCTATCGTGTTTCTCTCTCTCTCTCTCTCTCTGCCTCTTTTTCTCTGTGTCACTCTGTCCTGTTTCTCTCTCTCACTCTCTCTCTCTGTGCTTCTCTGTCCTGTTTCTCTCTATCTCTCTCTGCCGCTCTCTGCTTGTGTTCTCTGTCCTGTTTCTCTCTCTCTCTCTCTCTCTGTCTATCTGTGTTACTCTGTCCTGTCTCTCCCTCTCTCTCTCTGTCTCTCTGTGTTTCTCTTTCCTGTTCTCTCTCTCTGTGATTCTCTGTCCTGTTTCTCTCTCTCTCTCTCTGCCTCTGTCTTTCTGTGTTTCTCTGTCCTGTTTCTAACTCTCTCTCTCTCTCTCTCTCTCTCTGTTTCTCTGTCCTGTTTCTCCCTCTCTCTCTCTGTCTTTCTCTGCCCTGTTTCTCTCTCTATCTCTGTCTCTCTGTGTTTCTCTGTCCTGTTTCTCTCTCTCTCTTTCTCTCTCTGTCTCTCTGTGTTTCTCTGTCCTGTTTCTCTCTCTCTCTCTGCCTCTCTTTCTGTGTTTCTCTGTCCTGTTTCTAACTCTCTCTCTCTCAATCTCTCTCTCTGTGCTTCTCTGTCCTGTTTCTTTCTATCTCTCTCTGCCGCTCTCTGCTTGTGTTCTCTGTCCTGTTTCTCTCTCTCTCTCTCTCTCTCTCTCTCTCTCTGTCTATCTGTGTTACTCTGTCCTGTTTCTCTCTCTCTCTCTCTGCCTCTGTCTTTCTGTGTTTCTCTGTCCTGTTTCTCTCTCTCTCTCTCTGCCTCTCTTTCTGTGATTCTCTGTCCTGTTTCTCTTTCTCTCTCTCTCTCTCTGCCTCTGTTTCTCTGTATTTCTCTCTCTCTGCCTCTGTCTCTGTGTTTCACTGTCCTGTTTCTCCCTCTCTCTCTCTGTCTCTCTGTTTTTCTCTGTCCTGTTTCTCTCTCTCACTTTGCCTCTGTTTCTCTGTATTTCTCTGTCCTGTTTCTCTTTCTCTCTATCTCTCTCTCTCTCTATGACTCTGTTTCTCTGTATTTCTCTCTCTCTCTCTCTCTCTCTGTCTCTCTGTGTTTCTCTTTCCTGTTCTCTCTCTCTCTCTCTCTCTCTCTGTGTTTCTCTGTCCTGTTTCTCTCTCTCTCTCTGCCTCTCTTTCTGTGATTCTCTGTCCTGTTTCTCTTTCTCTCTCTCTCTCTCTGCCTCTGTTTCTCTGTATTTCTCTCTCTCTGCCTCTGTCTCTGTGTTTCACTGTCCTGTTTCTCCCTCTCTCTCTCTCTGTCTCTCTGTGTTTCTCTGCCTTGTTTCTCTCTCTATCTTTGCGTCTGTCTCTCTGTGTTTCTCTGTCCTGTTTGTCTCTCTCTCTTTCTCTCTCTGTCTCTTTGTGTTTCTCTGTCCTGTTTCTCCCTCTCTCTCTCTGTCTCTCTGTGTTTCTCTGCCCTGTTTCTCTCTCTCTCTCTCTCTCACTCTCTGCCTCTGTCTCTCTGTATTTCTCTGTCCTGTTTCTCTCTCTCTCTCTCTCTCTCTCTCTCTCTCTCTCTCTCTCTCTCTCTCTCTCTATCTGTGTTACTCTGTCCTGTTTCTCTCTCTCTCTCTCTGCCTCTGTCTTTCTGTGTTTCTCTGTCCTGTTTCTCTCTCTCTCTTTCTGCCTCTCTTTCTGTGATTCCCTGTCCTGTTTCTCTTTCTCTCTCTCTCTCTCTCTGCCTCTGTTTCTCTGTATTTCTCTCTCTGTGCCTCTGTCTCTGTGTTTCACTGTCCTGTTTCTCCCTCTCTCTCTCTGTCTCTCTGTTTTTCTCTGTCCTGTTTCTCTCTCTCACTTTGCCTCTGTTTCTCTGTATTTCTCTGTCCTGTTTCTCTTTCTCTCTATCTCTCTCTCTCTCTATGACTCTGTTCCTCTGTATTTCTCTCTCTCTCTCTGTGTTTCTCTTTCCTGTTCTCTCTCTCTCTCTCTCTGTGTTTCTCTGTCCTGTTTCTCTCTCTCTCTCTCTGCCTCTCTTTCTGTGATTCTCTGTCCTGTTTCTCTTTCTCTCTCTCTCTCTCTGCCTCTGTTTCTCTGTATTTCTCTCTCTCTGCCTCTTTTTCTCTGTGTTTCTCTGTCCTGTTTCTCTCTCTCTCTTTCTCTCTCTGTCTCTTTGTGTTTCTCTGTCCTGTTTCTCCCTCTCTCTCTCTGTCTCTCTGTGTTTCTCTGTCCTGTTTCTCTTTCTCTCTCTCTCTCTCTGCCTCTGTTTCTCTGTATTTCTCTCTCTCTGCCTCTTTTTCTCTGTGTTTCTCTGTCCTGTTTCTCTCTCTCTCTTTCTCTCTCTGTCTCTTTGTGTTTCTCTGTCCTGTTTCTCCCTCTCTCTCTCTGTCTCTCTGTGTTTCTCTGTCCTGTTTCTCCCTCTCTCTCTCTGTCTTTCTCTGCCCTGTTTCTCTCTCTATCTCTGCCTCTGTCTCTCTGTGTTTCTCTGTCCTGTTTCTCTTTCTCTCTCTGCCTCTCTTTCTGTGTTTCTCTGTCCTGTTTCTAACTCTCTCTCTCTCAATCTCTCTCTCTGTGCTTCTCTGTCCTGTTTCTCTCTATCTCTCTCTGCCGCTCTCTGCTTGTGTTCTCTGTCCTGTTTCTCTCTCTCTCTCTCTCTCTCTCTCTCTCTCTCTGTCTATCTGTGTTACTCTGTCCTGTTTCTCTCTCTCTCTCTCTGCCTCTGTCTTTCTGTGTTTCTCTGTCCTGTTTCTCTCTCTCTCTCTCTGCCTCTCTTTCTGTGATTCTCTGTCCTGTTTCTCTTTCTCTCTCTCTCTCTCTGCCTCTGTTTCTCTGTATTTCTCTCTCTCTGCCTCTGTCTCTGTGTTTCACTGTCCTGTTTCTCCCTCTCTCTCTCTGTCTCTCTGTTTTTCTCTGTCCTGTTTCTCTCTCTCACTTTGCCTCTGTTTCTCTGTATTTCTCTGTCCTGTTTCTCTTTCTCTCTATCTCTCTCTCTCTCTATGACTCTGTTTCTCTGTATTTCTCTCTCTCTCTCTCTCTCTCTGTCTCTCTGTGTTTCTCTTTCCTGTTCTCTCTCTCTCTCTCTCTCTCTCTGTGTTTCTCTGTCCTGTTTCTCTCTCTCTCTCTCTGCCTCTCTTTCTGTGATTCTCTGTCCTGTTTCTCTTTCTCTCTCTCTCTCTCTGCCTCTGTTTCTCTGTATTTCTCTCTCTCTGCCTCTGTCTCTGTGTTTCACTGTCCTGTTTCTCCCTCTCTCTCTCTGTCTCTCTGTGTTTCTCTGCCTTGTTTCTCTCTCTATCTTTGCGTCTGTCTCTCTGTGTTTCTCTGTCCTGTTTGTCTCTCTCTCTTTCTCTCTCTGTCTCTTTGTGTTTCTCTGTCCTGTTTCTCCCTCTCTCTCTCTGTCTCTCTGTGTTTCTCTGCCCTGTTTCTCTCTCTCTCTCTCTCTCACTCTCTGCCTCTGTCTCTCTGTATTTCTCTGTCCTGTTTCTCTCTCTCTCTCTCTCTCTCTCTCTCTCTCTCTCTCTCTCTCTCTCTATCTGTGTTACTCTGTCCTGTTTCTCTCTCTCTCTCTCTGCCTCTGTCTTTCTGTGTTTCTCTGTCCTGTTTCTCTCTCTCTCTTTCTGCCTCTCTTTCTGTGATTCCCTGTCCTGTTTCTCTTTCTCTCTCTCTCTCTCTCTGCCTCTGTTTCTCTGTATTTCTCTCTCTCTGCCTCTGTCTCTGTGTTTCACTGTCCTGTTTCTCCCTCTCTCTCTCTGTCTCTCTGTTTTTCTCTGTCCTGTTTCTCTCTCTCAATTTGCCTCTGTTTCTCTGTATTTCTCTTTCCTGTTTCTCTTTCTCTCTATCTCTCTCTCTCTCTATGACTCTGTTCCTCTGTATTTCTCTCTCTCTCTCTGTGTTTCTCTTTCCTGTTCTCTCTCTCTCTCTCTCTGTGTTTCTCTGTCCTGTTTCTCTCTCTCTCTCTCTGCCTCTCTTTCTGTGATTCTCTGTCCTGTTTCTCTTTCTCTCTCTCTCTCTCTGCCTCTGTTTCTCTGTATTTCTCTCTCTCTGCCTCTTTTTCTCTGTGTTTCTCTGTCCTGTTTCTCTCTCTCTCTTTCTCTCTCTGTCTCTTTGTGTTTCTCTGTCCTGTTTCTCCCTCTCTCTCTCTGTCTCTCTGTGTTTCTCTGTCCTGTTTCTCTTTCTCTCTCTCTCTCTCTGCCTCTGTTTCTCTGTATTTCTCTCTCTCTGCCTCTTTTTCTCTGTGTTTCTCTGTCCTGTTTCTCTCTCTCTCTTTCTCTCTCTGTCTCTTTGTGTTTCTCTGTCCTGTTTCTCCCTCTCTCTCTCTGTCTCTCTGTGTTTCTCTGTCCTGTTTCTCTTTCTCTCTCTCTCTCTCTGCCTCTGTTTCTCTGCATTTCTCTCTCTCTGCCTCTTTTTCTCTGTGTTTCTCTGTCCTGTTTCTCTCTCTCTCTTTCTCTCTCTGTCTCTTTGTGTTTCTCTGTCCTGTTTCTCCCTCTCTCTCTCTGTCTCTCTGTATTTCTCTGTCCTGTTTCTCCCTCTCTCTCTCTGTCTCTCTGTGTTTCTCTGCCCTGTTTCTGTCTCTCTCTCTCTCTGCTTCTGTCTCTCTGTGTTTCTCTGTCCTGTTTCTCTCTCTCTCTCTGCCTCTGTCTCTCTGTGTTTCTCTGTCCTGTTTCTCTCTCTCTCTCTGTCTCTCAGTGTTTCTCTGTCCTGTTTCTCTCTCTCTCTGCCTCTGTCTCTCTGTGTTTCTCTGTCCTGTTTCGCTCTCTCTCTCTCTGCCTCTGTTTCTCTGTCCTGTTTCTCTCTCTCTCTCTGCCTCTGTCTCTCTGTCCTGTGTCTCTCTCTCTCTCTCTCCTACTGCCTCTGTCTCTGTCTCTCTCTGTTTCTCTGTCCTGTTTCTCTCTCTCTCTGCCTCTGTCTCTGTCTCTCTGTGTTTCTCTGTTCTGTTTCTCTCTCTCTCTCTCTCCCCCTCTCTCTGCCTCCGTTTCTCTGTATTTCTCTCTCTCTGCCTCTGTCTCTGTGTTTCTCTGTCCTGTTTCTCCCTCTCTCTCTCTGTCTCTCTGTGTTTCTCTGCCCTGTTTCTGTCTCTCTCTCTCTCTGCCTCTGTCTCTCTGTGTTTCTCTGTCCTGTTTCTCTCTCTCTCTCTGTCTCTCAGTGTTTCTCTGCCCTGTTTCTGTCTCTCTCTCTCTCTGCCTCTGTCTCTCTGTGTTTCTCTGTCCTGTTTCTCTCTCTCTCTCTGTCTCTCAGTGTTTCTCTGTCCTGTTTCTCTCCCTCTCTCTGCCTCTGTCTCTCTGTGTTTCTCTGTCCTGTTTCTCTCTCTCTCTCTGTCTCTCAGTGTTTCTCTGTCCTGTTTCTCTCTCTCTCTGCCTCTGTCTCTTTGTGTTTCTCTGTCCTGTTTCGCTCTCTCTCTCTCTGCCTCCGTTTCTCTGTCCTGTTTCTCTCTCTCTCTCTGCCTCTGTCTCTCTGTCCTGTTTCTCTCTCTCTCTCTCTCTCTGCCTCTGTTTCTGTCTCTCTCTGTTTCTCTGTCCTGTTTCTCTCTCTCTCTGCCTCTGTCTCTGTCTCTGTGTTTCTCTGTTCTGTTTCTCTCTCTCTCTCTCTCCCCCTCTCTCTGCCTCCATTTCTCTGTATTTCTCTCTCTCTGCCTCTGTCTCTGTTTCTCTGTCCTGTTTCTCCCTCTCTCTCTGCCTCTCTTTCTGTGTTTCTCTGTCCTGTTTCTAACTCTCTCTCTCTATCTCTCTCTGTGTTTCTCTGTCCTGTTTCTCCCTCTCTCTCTCTGTCTTTCTCTGCCCTGTTTCTCTCTCTGTCTCTGCCTCTGTCTCTCTGTGTTTCTCTGTCCTGTTTCTCTCTCTCTCTCTGCCTCTCTTTCTGTGTTTCTCTGTCCTGTTTCTAACTCTCTCTCTCTATCTCTCTCTGTGTTTCTCTGTCCTGTTTCTCCCTCTCTCTCTCTGTCTTTCTCTGCCCTGTTTCTCTCTCTGTCTCTGCCTCTGTCTCTCTGTGTTTCTCTGTCCTGTTTCTCTCTCTCTCTTTCTCTCTCTGTCTCTCTGTGTTTCTCTGTCCTGTTTCTCTCTCTCTCTCTGCCTCTCTTTCTGTGTTTCTCTGTCCTGTTTCTAACTCTCTCTCTCTCAATCTCTCTCTCTGTGCTTCTCTGTCCTGTTTCTCTCTATCTCTCTCTGCCGCTCTCTGCTTGTGTTCTCTGTCCTGTTTCTCTCTCTCTCTCTCTCTCTATCTCTCTCTCTCTCTCACTCTCTCTCTCTCTCTATCTGTGTTACTCTGTCCTGTTTCTCTCTCTCTCTCTCTGCCTCTGTCTTTCTGTGTTTCTCTGTCCTGTTTCTCTCTCTCTCTTTCTGCCTCTCTTTCTGTGATTCCCTGTCCTGTTTCTCTTTCTCTCTCTCTCTCTCTGCCTCTGTTTCTCTGTATTTCTCTCTCTCTGCCTCTGTCTCTGTGTTTCACTGTCCTGTTTCTCCCTCTCTCTCTCTGTCTCTCTGTTTTTCTCTGTCCTGTTTCTCTCTCTCACTTTGCCTCTGTTTCTCTGTATTTCTCTGTCCTGTTTCTCTTTCTCTCTATCTCTCTCTCTCTCTATGACTCTGTTCCTCTGTATTTCTCTCTCTCTCTCTGTGTTTCTCTTTCCTGTTCTCTCTCTCTCTCTCTCTGTGTTTCTCTGTCCTGTTTCTCTCTCTCTCTCTCTGCCTCTCTTTCTGTGATTCTCTGTCCTGTTTCTCTTTCTCTCTCTCTCTCTCTGCCTCTGTTTCTCTGTATTTCTCTCTCTCTGCCTCTTTTTCTCTGTGTTTCTCTGTCCTGTTTCTCTCTCTCTCTTTCTCTCTCTGTCTCTTTGTGTTTCTCTGTCCTGTTTCTCCCTCTCTCTCTCTGTCTCTCTGTGTTTCTCTGTCCTGTTTCTCTTTCTCTCTCTCTCTCTCTGCCTCTGTTTCTCTGTATTTCTCTCTCTCTGCCTCTTTTTCTCTGTGTTTCTCTGTCCTGTTTCTCTCTCTCTCTTTCTCTCTCTGTCTCTTTGTGTTTCTCTGTCCTGTTTCTCCCTCTCTCTCTCTGTCTCTCTGTATTTCTCTGTCCTGTTTCTCCCTCTCTCTCTCTGTCTCTCTGTGTTTCTCTGCCCTGTTTCTGTCTCTCTCTCTCTCGGCTTCTGTCTCTCTGTGTTTCTCTGTCCTGTTTCTCTCTCTCTCTGCCTCTGTCTCTCTGTGTTTCTCTGTCCTGTTTCGCTCTCTCTCTCTCTGCCTCTGTTTCTCTGTCCTGTTTCTCTCTCTCTCTCTGCCTCTGTCTCTCTGTCCTGTGTCTCTCTCTCTCTCTCTCCTACTGCCTCTGTCTCTGTCTCTCTCTGTTTCTCTGTCCTGTTTCTCTCTCTCTCTGCCTCTGTCTCTGTCTCTCTGTGTTTCTCTGTTCTGTTTCTCTCTCTCTCTCTCTCCCCCTCTCTCTGCCTCCGTTTCTCTGTATTTCTCTCTCTCTGCCTCTGTCTCTGTGTTTCTCTGTCCTGTTTCTCCCTCTCTCTCTCTGTCTTTCTCTGCCCTGTTTCTCTCTCTATCTCTTCCTCTGTCTCTCTGTGTTTCTCTGTCCTGTTTCTCTCTCTCTCTCTGCCTCTCTTTCTGTGTTTCTCTGTCCTGTTTCTAACTCTCTCTCTCTCTCTCCCTCTCTCTCTCTGTGTTTCTCTGTCCTGTTTCTCTCTTTCTCTCTGCCTCTGTCTCTCTGTGTTTCTCTATCGTGTTTCTCTCTCTCTCTCTCTCTCTGCCTCTTTTTCTCTGTGTCACTCTGTCCTGTTTCTCGCTCTCACTCTCTCTCTCTGTGCTTCTCTGTCCTGTTGCTCTCTGCTTGTGTTCTCTGTCCTGTTTCTCTCTCTCTCTCTCTCTCTCTCTGTCTATCTGTGTTACTCTGTCCTGTCTCTCCCTCTCTCTCTCTGTCTCTCTGTGTTTCTCTTTCCTGTTCTCTCTCTCTGTGATTCTCTGTCCTGTTTCTCTCTCTCTCTCTCTGCCTCTGTCTTTCTGTGTTACTCTGTCCTGTTTCTCTCTCTCTCTCTCTGCCTCTCTTTCTGTGATTCTCTGTCCTGTTTCTCTTTCTCACTCTCTCTCTCTCTGCCTCTGTTTCTCTGTATTTCTCTCTCTCTGCCTCTGTCTCTGTGTTTCACTGTCCTGTTTCTCCCTCTCTCTCTCTGTCTCTCTGTTTTTCGCTGTCCTGTTTCTCTCTCTCACTTTGCCTCTGTTTCTCTGTATTTCTCTGTCCTGTTTCTCTTTATTTCTCTCTCTCTCTCTGTCTCTCTCTCTCTCTGTGTTTCTCTGTCCTGTTTCTCCCTCTCTCTCTCTGTCTCTCTGTGTTTCTCTGTCCTGTTTCTCCCTCTCTCTCTCTGTCTCTCTGTGTTTCTCTGCCCTGTTTCTCGCTCTCTCTCTCTCTCACTCTCTGCCTCTGTTTCTCTGTCTTTCTCTGTCCTGTTTCTCTCTCACTCTCTCTGCCTCTGTCTCTCTGTGTTTCTCTGTCCTGTTTCTCCCTCTCTCTCTCTGTCTCTCTGTGTTTCTCTGCCCTGTTTCTGTCTCTCTCTCTCTCTGCCTCCGTTTCTCTGTCTCGCTCTCTCTCTCTCTCACTCTCTGCCTCTGTCTCTCTGTATTTCTCTGTCCTGTTTCTCTCTCTCTCTCTCTCTCTCTCTGCCTCTGTCTCTCTGTGTTTCTCTGTCCTGTTTCTCTCTCTCTCTCTGTCTCTCTGTGTTTCTCTTTCCTGTTCTCTCTCTCTCTCTCTCTCTCTCTGTGTTTCTCTGTCCTGTTTCTCTCTCTCTCTGCCTCTGTCTCTCTGTGTTTCTCTGTCCTGTTTTGCTCTCTCTCTCTCTGCCTCTGTTTCTCTGTCCTGTTTCTCTCTCTCTCTCTGCCTCTGTCTCTCTGTCCTGTTTCTCTCTCTCTCTCTCTCTCTCTGCCTCTGTCTCTGTCTCGCTGTGTTTCTCTGTCCTGTTTCTCTCTCTCTCTGCCTCTGTCTCTGTCTCTCTGTGTTTCTCTGTTCTGTTTCTCCCTCTCTCTCTCTGTCTTTCTCTGCCCTGTTTCTCTCTCTATCTCTGCCTCTGTCTCTCTGTTTCTCTGTCCTGTTTCTCTCTCTCTCTTTCTCTCTGTGTTTCTCTGTCCTGTTTCTCTCTCTCTCTCTCTGCCTCTCTTTCTGTGTTTCTCTGTCCTGTTTCTAACTCTCTCTCTCTCTCTCTCTCTCTGTTTCTCTGTCCTGTTTCTCCCTCTCTCTCTCTGTCTTTCTCTGCCCTGTTTCTCTCTCTATCTCTGCCTCTGTCTCTCTGTGTTTCTCTGTCCTGTTTCTCTCTCTCTCTTTCTCTCTCTGTCTCTCTGTGTTTCTCTGTCCTGTTTCTCTCTCTCTCTCTGCCTCTCTTTCTGTGTTTCTCTGTCCTGTTTCTAACTCTCTCTCTCTCAATCTCTCTCTCTGTGCTTCTCTGTCCTGTTTCTCTCTATCTCTCTCTGCCGCTCTCTGCTTGTGTTCTCTGTCCTGTTTCTCTCTCTCTCTCTCTCTCTCTCTCTCTCTCTGTCTATCTGTGTTACTCTGTCCTGTTTCTCTCTCTCTCTCTCTGCCTCTGTCTTTCTGTGTTTCTCTGTCCTGTTTCTCTCTCTCTCTCTCTGCCTCTCTTTCTGTGATTCTCTGTCCTGTTTCTCTTTCTCTCTCTCTCTCTCTGCCTCTGTTTCTCTGTATTTCTCTCTCTCTGCCTCTGTCTCTGTGTTTCACTGTCCTGTTTCTCCCTCTCTCTCTCTGTCTCTCTGTTTTTCTCTGTCCTGTTTCTCTCTCTCACTTTGCCTCTGTTTCTCTGTATTTCTCTGTCCTGTTTCTCTTTCTCTCTATCTCTCTCTCTCTGTCTCTCTGTGTTTCTCTTTCCTGTTCTCTCTCTCTCTCTCTCTCTCTCTGTGTTTCTCTGTCCTGTTTCTCTCTCTCTCTGCCTCTGTCTCTCTGTGTTTCTCTGTCCTGTTTCGCTCTCTCTCTCTCTGCCTCCGTTTCTCTGTCCTGTTTCTCTCTCTCTCTCTGCCTCTGTCTCTCTGTCCTGTTTCTCTCTCTCTCTCTCTCTCTGCCTCTGTCTCTGTCTCTCTCTGTTTCTCTGTCCTGTTTCTCTCTCTCTCTGCCTCTGTCTCTGTCTCTCTGTGTTTCTCAGTTCTGTTTCTCTCTCTCTCTCTCTCTCCCCCTCTCTCTGCCTCCGTTTCTCTGTATTTCTCTCTCTCTGCCTCTGTCTCTGTGTTTCTCTGTCCTGTTTCTCCCTCTCTCTCTCTGTCTTTCTCTGCCCTGTTTCTCTCTCTCTCTTTCTTTCTCTGTCTCTCTGTGTTTCTCTGTCCTGTTTCTCTCTCTCTCTCTGCCTCTCTTTCTGTGTTTCTCTGTCCTGTTTCTAACTCTCTCTCTCTATCTCTCTCTGTGTTTCTCTGTCCTGTTTCTCTCTCTCTCTCTCTGCCTCTGTCTTTCTGTGTTACTCTGTCCTGTTTCTCTCTCTCTCTCTCTGCCTCTCTTTCTGTGATTCTCTGTCCTGTTTCTCTTTCTCACTCTCTCTCTCTCTGCCTCTGTTTCTCTGTATTTCTCTCTCTCTGCCTCTGTCTCTGTGTTTCACTGTCCTGTTTCTCCCTCTCTCTCTCTGTCTCTCTGTTTTTCGCTGTCCTGTTTCTCTCTCTCACTTTGCCTCTGTTTCTCTGTATTTCTCTGTCCTGTTTCTCTTTATTTCTCTCTCTCTCTCTGTCTCTCTCTCTCTCTGTGTTTCTCTGTCCTGTTTCTCCCTCTCTCTCTCTGTCTCTCTGTGTTTCTCTGTCCTGTTTCTCCCTCTCTCTCTCTGTCTCTCTGTGTTTCTCTGCCCTGTTTCTCGCTCTCTCTCTCTCTCACTCTCTGCCTCTGTTTCTCTGTCTTTCTCTGTCCTGTTTCTCTCTCACTCTCTCTGCCTCTGTCTCTCTGTGTTTCTCTGTCCTGTTTCTCCCTCTCTCTCTCTGTCTCTCTGTGTTTCTCTGCCCTGTTTCTGTCTCTCTCTCTCTCTGCCTCCGTTTCTCTGTCTCGCTCTCTCTCTCTCTCACTCTCTGCCTCTGTCTCTCTGTATTTCTCTGTCCTGTTTCTCTCTCTCTCTCTCTCTCTCTCTGCCTCTGTCTCTCTGTGTTTCTCTGTCCTGTTTCTCTCTCTCTCTCTGTCTCTCAGTGTTTCTCTGTCCTGTTTCTCTCTCTCTCTGCCTCTGTCTCTCTGTGTTTCTCTGTCCTGTTTTGCTCTCTCTCTCTCTGCCTCTGTTTCTCTGTCCTGTTTCTCTCTCTCTCTCTGCCTCTGTCTCTCTGTCCTGTTTCTCTCTCTCTCTCTCTCTCTCTGCCTCTGTCTCTGTCTCGCTGTGTTTCTCTGTCCTGTTTCTCTCTCTCTCTGCCTCTGTCTCTGTCTCTCTGTGTTTCTCTGTTCTGTTTCTCCCTCTCTCTCTCTGTCTTTCTCTGCCCTGTTTCTCTCTCTATCTCTGCCTCTGTCTCTCTGTTTCTCTGTCCTGTTTCTCTCTCTCTCTTTCTCTCTGTGTTTCTCTGTCCTGTTTCTCTCTCTCTCTCTCTGCCTCTCTTTCTGTGTTTCTCTGTCCTGTTTCTAACTCTCTCTCTCTCTCTCTCTCTCTGTTTCTCTGTCCTGTTTCTCCCTCTCTCTCTCTGTCTTTCTCTGCCCTGTTTCTCTCTCTATCTCTGCCTCTGTCTCTCTGTGTTTCTCTGTCCTGTTTCTCTCTCTCTCTTTCTCTCTCTGTCTCTCTGTGTTTCTCTGTCCTGTTTCTCTCTCTCTCTCTGCCTCTCTTTCTGTGTTTCTCTGTCCTGTTTCTAACTCTCTCTCTCTCAATCTCTCTCTCTGTGCTTCTCTGTCCTGTTTCTCTCTATCTCTCTCTGCCGCTCTCTGCTTGTGTTCTCTGTCCTGTTTCTCTCTCTCTCTCTCTCTCTCTCTCTCTCTCTGTCTATCTGTGTTACTCTGTCCTGTTTCTCTCTCTCTCTCTCTGCCTCTGTCTTTCTGTGTTTCTCTGTCCTGTTTCTCTCTCTCTCTCTCTGCCTCTCTTTCTGTGATTCTCTGTCCTGTTTCTCTTTCTCTCTCTCTCTCTCTGCCTCTGTTTCTCTGTATTTCTCTCTCTCTGCCTCTGTCTCTGTGTTTCACTGTCCTGTTTCTCCCTCTCTCTCTCTGTCTCTCTGTTTTTCTCTGTCCTGTTTCTCTCTCTCACTTTGCCTCTGTTTCTCTGTATTTCTCTGTCCTGTTTCTCTTTCTCTCTATCTCTCTCTCTCTGTCTCTCTGTGTTTCTCTTTCCTGTTCTCTCTCTCTCTCTCTCTCTCTCTGTGTTTCTCTGTCCTGTTTCTCTCTCTCTCTGCCTCTGTCTCTCTGTGTTTCTCTGTCCTGTTTCGCTCTCTCTCTCTCTGCCTCCGTTTCTCTGTCCTGTTTCTCTCTCTCTCTCTGCCTCTGTCTCTCTGTCCTGTTTCTCTCTCTCTCTCTCTCTCTGCCTCTGTCTCTGTCTCTCTCTGTTTCTCTGTCCTGTTTCTCTCTCTCTCTGCCTCTGTCTCTGTCTCTCTGTGTTTCTCAGTTCTGTTTCTCTCTCTCTCTCTCTCCCCCTCTCTCTGCCTCCGTTTCTCTGTATTTCTCTCTCTCTGCCTCTGTCTCTGTGTTTCTCTGTCCTGTTTCTCCCTCTCTCTCTCTGTCTTTCTCTGCCCTGTTTCTCTCTCTCTCTTTCTTTCTCTGTCTCTCTGTGTTTCTCTGTCCTGTTTCTCTCTCTCTCTCTGCCTCTCTTTCTGTGTTTCTCTGTCCTGTTTCTAACTCTCTCTCTCTATCTCTCTCTGTGTTTCTCTGTCCTGTTTCTCCCTCTCTCTCTCTGTCTTTCTCTGCCCTGTTTCTCTCTCTGTCTCTGCCTCTGTCTCTCTGTGTTTCTCTGTCCTGTTTCTCTCTCTCTCTTTCTCTCTCTGTCTCTCTGTGTTTCTCTGTCCTGTTTCTCTCTCTCTCTCTGCCTCTCTTTCTGTGTTTCTCTGTCCTGTTTCTAACTCTCTCTCTCTCAATCTCTCTCTCTGTGCTTCTCTGTCCTGTTTCTCTCTATCTCTCTCTGCCGCTCTCTGCTTGTGTTCTCTGTCCTGTTTCTCTCTCTCTCTCTCTCTCTCTCTATCTGTGTTACTCTGTCCTGTTTCTCTCTCTCTCTCTCTGCCTCTGTCTTTCTGTGTTTCTCTGTCCTGTTTCTCTCTCTCTCTCTCTGCCTCTCTTTCTGTGATTCTCTGTCCTGTTTCTCTTTCTCTCTCTCTCTCTCTGCCTCTGTTTCTCTGTATTTCTCTCTCTCTGCCTCTGTCTCTGTGTTTCACTGTCCTGTTTCTCCCTCTCTCTCTCTGTCTCTCTGTTTTTCTCTGTCCTGTTTCTCTCTCTCACTTTGCCTCTGTTTCTCTGTATTTCTCTGTCCTGTTTCTCTTTCTCTCTATCTCTCTCTCTCTCTATGACTCTGTTTCTCTGTATTTCTCTCTCTCTCTCTCTCTCTGTCTCTCTGTGTTTCTCTTTCCTGTTCTCTCTCTCTCTCTCTCTCTCTCTCTCTCTCTGTGTTTCTCTGTCCTGTTTCTCTCTCTCTCTCTCTGCCTCTCTTTCTGTGATTCTCTGTCCTGTTTCTCTTTCTCTCTCTCTCTCTCTGCCTCTGTTTCTCTGTATTTCTCTCTCTCTGCCTCTTTTTCTCTGTGTTTCTCTGTCCTGTTTCTCTCTCTCTCTTTCTCTCTCTGTCTCTTTGTGTTTCTCTGTCCTGTTTCTCCCTCTCTCTCTCTGTCTCTCTGTGTTTCTCTGCCCTGTTTCTCTCTCTCTCTCTCTCTCTCTCACTCTCTGCCTCTGTCTCTCTGTATTTCTCTGTCCTGTTTCTCCCTCTCTCTCTCTGTCTCTCTGTGTTTCTCTGCCCTGTTTCTGTCTCTCTCTCTCTCTGCCTCTGTCTCTCTGTATTTCTCTGTCCTGTTTCTCTCTCTCTCTCTGCCTCTGTCTCTCTGTGTTTCTCTGTCCTGTTTCTCTCTCTCTCTCTGTCTCTCAGTGTTTCTCTGTCCTGTTTCTCTCTCTCTCTGCCTCTGTCTCTCTGTGTTTCTCTGTCCTGTTTCGCTCTCTCTCTCTCTGCCTCTGTTTCTCTGTCCTGTTTCTCTCTCTCTCTCTGCCTCTGTCTCTCTGTCCTGTGTCTCTCTCTCTCTCTCTCTCTCTGCCTCTGTCTCTCTCTGTTTCTCTGTCCTGTTTCTCTCTCTCTCTGCCTCTGTCTCTGTCTCTCTGTGTTTCTCTGTTCTGTTTCTCTCTCTCTCTCCCCCTCTCTCTGCCTCCGTTTCTCTGTATTTCTCTCTCTCTGCCTCTGTCTCTGTGTTTCTCTGTCCTGTTTCTCCCTCTCTCTCTCTGTCTTTCTCTGCCCTGTTTCTCTCTCTATCTCTGCCTCTGTCTCTCTGTGTTTCTCTGTCCTGTTTCTCTCTCTCTCTTTCTCTCTCTGTCTCTCTGTGTTTCTCTGTCCTGTTTCTCTCTCTCTCTCTGCCTCTCTTTCTGTGTTTCTCTGTCCTGTTTCTCACTCTCTCTCTCTCTCTCTCTCTCTCTCTCTGTGTTTCTCTGTCCTGTTTCTCTCTTTCTCTCTGCCTCTGTCTCTCTGTGTTTCTCTATCGTGTTTCTCTCTCTCTCTCTCTCTCTCTGCCTCTTTTTCTCTGTGTTACTCTGTCCTGTTTCTCTCTCTCACTCTCTCTCTCTGTGCTTCTCTGTCCTGTTTCTCTCTATCTCTCTCTGCCGCTCTCTGCTTGTGTTCTCTGTCCTGTTTCTCTCTCTCTCTCTCTCTCTGTCTATCTGTGTTACTCTGTCCTGTCTCTCCCTCTCTCTCTCTGTCTCTCTGTGTTTCTCTTTCCTGTTCTCTCTCTCTGTGATTCTCTGTCCTGTTTCTCTCTCTCTCTCTCTGCCTCTGTCTTTCTGTGTTTCTCTGTCCTGTTTCTCTCTCTCTCTCTCTGCCTCTCTTTCTGTGATTCTCTGTCCTGCTTCTCTTGCTCTCTCTCTCTCTCTCTCTCTCTGCCTCTGTTTCTCTGTATTTCTCTCTCTCTGCCTCTGTCTCTGTGTTTCACTGTCCTGTTTCTCCCTCTCTCTCTCTGTCTCTCTGTTTTTCTCTGTCCTGTTTCTCTCTCTCACTTTGCCTCTGTTTCTCTGTATTTCTCTGTCCTGTTTCTCTTTATTTCTCTCTCTCTCTCTGTCTCTCTGTGTTTCTCTTTCCTGTTCTCTCTCTCTCTCTCTCTCTCTCTCTCTGTGTTTCTCTGTCCTGTTTCTCCCTCTCTCTCTCTGTCTCTCTGTGTTTCTCTGTCCTGTTTCTCTCTCTCTCTCTCTGTCTATCTGTGTTACTCTGTCCTGTCTCTCCCTCTCTCTCTCTGTCTCTCTGTATTTCTCTTTCCTGTTCTCTCTCTCTGTGTTTCTCTGTCCTGTTTCTCTCTCTCTCTATCTGCCTCTGTCTCTGTGTTTCTCTGTCCTGTTTCACTCTCTCTCTCTCTCTCTCTGCCTCTTTTTCTCTGTGTTACTCTGTCCTGTTTCTCTCTCTCACTCTCTCTCTCTGTGCTTCTCTGTCCTGTTTCTCTCTATCTCTCTCTGCCGCTCTCTGCTTGTGTTCTCTGTCCTGTTTCTCTCTCTCTCTCTCTCTGTCTCTCTGTGTTACTCTGTCCTGTCTCTCCCTCTCTCTCTCTGTCTCTCTGTTTCTCTTTCCTGTTCTCTCTCTCTGTGTTTCTCTGTCCTGTTTCTCTCTCTCTCTCTCTGCCTCTGTCTTTCTGTGTTTCTCTGTCCTGTTTCTCTCTCTCTCTCTCTGCCTCTCTCTCTGTGATTCTCTGTCCTGTTTCTCTTTCTCTCTCTCTCTCTCTTCCTCTGTTTCTCTGTATTTCTCTCTCTCTGCCTCTGTCTCTGTGTTTCACTGTCCTGTTTCTCCCTCTCTCTCTCTCTCTCTCTCTGTCTCTCTGTTTTTCTCTGTCCTGTTTCTCTCTCTCACTTTGCCTCTGTTTCTCTGTATTTCTCTGTCCTGTTTCTCTTTATTTCTCTATCTCTCTCTCTCTGTCTCTCTGTGTTTCTCTTTCCTGTTCTCTCTCTCTCTCTCTCTCTCTGTGTTTCTCTGTCCTGTTTCTCCCTCTCTCTCTCTGTCTCTCTGTGTTTCTCTGTCCTGTTTCTCCCTCTCTCTTTCTCTCTCTGTCTCTCTGTGTTTCTCTGTCCTGTTTCTCCCTCTCTCTCTCTGTCTCTCTGTGTTTCTCTGCCCTGTTTCTCGCTCTCTCTCTCTCTCTCACTCTCTGCCTCTGTTTCTCTGTCTTTCTCTGTCCTGTTTCTCTCTCACTCTCTCTGCCTCTGTCTCTCTGTGTTTCTCTGTCCTGTTTCTCCCTCTCTCTCTCTGTCTCTCTGTGTTTCTCTGCCCTGTTTCTGTCTCTCTCTCTCTCTCTGCCTCCGTTTCTCTGTCTCGCTCTCTCTCTCACTCACTCTCTGCCTCTGTCTCTCTGTATTTCTCTGTCCTGTTTCTCTCTCTCTCTCTCTCTGGCTCTGTCTCTCTGTGTTTCTCTGTCCTGTTTCTCTTTCTCTCTATCGCGCTCTCTCTCTATGACTCTGTCTCTCTGTATTTCTCTGTCCTGTTTCTCTTTCTCTCTATCTCTCTCTCTCTCTATGACTCTGTCTCTCTGTATTTCTCTGTCCTGTTTCTCTCTCTCTGCCTCTGTCTCTCTGTGTTTCTCTGTCCTGTTTCTCTCTCTCTCTCTGCGTTTCTCTGTCCTGTTTCTCTCTCTCACTTTGCCTCTGTTTCTCTGTATTTCTCTCTCTCTCTCTCTCACTCTCTGACTCTGTCTCTCTGTGTTTCTCTGTCCTGTTTCTCTTTCTCTCTCTCTGTCTCTGCCTCTGTCTCTGTGTTGTGCTGTCCTGTTTCTCTCTCTCTCTCTGCTTCTGTCTCTCTGAGTTTCTCTGTCCTGTTTCTCTCTCTCTCTCTGCTTCTGTCTCTCTGAGTTTCTCTGTCCTGTTTCTCTCTCTCTCTTTGCCTCTGTTTCTCTGTATTTCTCTCTCTCTCTCTCTCTCTGTCATTCTCTGCCTCTGTCTCTCTGTGTTTCTGTGTCCTGTTTCTCTTTCTCTCTCTCTCTCTCTCTCTCTCTCTATGACTCTGTCTCTCTGTATTTCTCTGTCCTGTTTCTCTCTCTCTGTTTTTCTCTGTCCTGTTTCTCTCTCTCTCTCTCTGCCTCTGTCTCTGCGTTTCTCTGTCCTGTTTCACTCTCTCTCTCTCTCTCTCTCTGCCTCTTTTTCTCTGTGTTACTCTGTCCTGTTTTTCTCTCTCACTCTCTCTCTCTGTGCTTCTCTGTCCTGTTTCTCTATCTCTCTCTGCCGCTCTCTGCTTGTGTTCTCTGTCCTGTTTCTCTCTCTCTCTCTCTCTCTCTCTCTCTGTCTATCTGTGTTACTCTGTCCTGTCTCTCCCTCTCTCTCTCTGTCTCTCTGTATTTCTCTTTCCTGTTCTCTCTCTCTGTGTTTCTCTGTCCAGTTTCTCTCTCTCTCTCTCTGCCTCTTTTTCTCTGTGTTACTCTGTCCTGTTTCTCTCTCTCTCTCTCTCTGTGCTTCTCTGTCCTGTTTCTCTATCTCTCTCTGCCGCTCTCTGCTTGTGTTCTCTGTCCTGTTTCTCTCTCTCTCTCTCTCTCTCTCTCTGTCTATCTGTGTTACTCTGTCCTGTCTCTCCCTCTCTCTCTCTGTCTCTCTGTTTCTCTTTCCTGTTCTCTCTCTCTATGTTTCTCTGTCCTGTTTCTCTCTCTCTCTCTCTGCCTCTGTCTTTCTGTGTTTCTCTGTCCTGTTTCTCTCTCTCTCTCTCTGCCTCTCTTTCTGTGATTCTCTGTCCTGTTTCTCTTTCTCTCTCTCTCTCTCTGCCTCTGTTTCTCTGTATTTCTCTCTCTCTGCCTCTGTCTCTGTGTTTCACTGTCCTGTTTCTCCCTCTCTCTCTCTGTCTCTCTGTTTTTCTCTGTCCTGTTTCTCTCTCTCACTTTGCCTCTGTTTCTCTGTATTTCTCTGTCCTGTTTCTCTTTCTCTCTATCTCTCTCTCTCTCTATGACTGTTTCTCTGTATTTCTCTCTCTCTCTCTCTCTGTCTCTCTGTGTTTCTCTTTCCTGTTCTCTCTCTCTCTCTCTCTCTCTGTGTTTCTCTGTCCTGTTTCTCCCTCTCTCTCTCTGTCTCTCTGTGTTTCTCTGTCCTGTTTCTCCCTCTCTCTTTCTCTCTCTGTCTCTCTGTGTTTCTCTGTCCTGTTTCTCCCTCTCTCTGTCTCTCTGCGTTTCTCTGCCCTGTTTCTCGCTCTCTCTCTCTCTCTCTCTCTCTCTGCCTCTGTCTCTCTGTGTTTCTCTGTCCTGTTTCTCTTTCTCTCTGTCTCTCTCTCTCTCTATGACTCTGTCTCTCTGTATTTCTCTGTCCTGTTTCTCTCTCTCTGCCTCTGTCTCTCTGTGTTTCTCTGTCCTGTTTCTCTCTCTCTCTCTGCGTTTCTCTGTCCTGTTTCTCTCTCTCACTTTGCCTCTGTTTCTCTGTATTTCTCTCTCTCTCTCTCTCTCTCTCTGCCTCTGTCTCTCTGTGTTTCTCTGTCCTGTTTCTCTTTCTCTCTATCTCTCTCTCTATGACTCTGTCTCTCTGTATTTTTCTGTCCTGTTTCTCTCTCTCTCTCTCTGTCTCTGCCTCTGTCTCTGTGTTTCTCTGTCCTGTTTCTCTCTCTCTCCGCCTCAGTCTCTGTGTTGTGCTGTCCTGTTTCTCTCTCTCTCTCTGCTTCTGTCTCTCTCTGTTTCTCTGTCCTGTTTCTCTCTCTCTCTCTCTGCCTCTGTTTCTCTGTATTTCTCTCTCTCTGCCTCTGTCTCTGTGTTTCTCTGTCCTGTTTCTCTTTCTCTCTATCTCTCTCTCTATGACTCTGTCTCTCTGTATTTTTCTGTCCTGTTTCTCTCTCTCTCTCTCTGTCTCTGCCTCTGTCTCTGTGTTTCTCTGTCCTGTTTCTCTCTCTCTCCGCCTCAGTCTCTGTGTTGTGCTGTCCTGTTTCTCTCTCTCTCTCTCTCTGCTTCTGTCTCTCTGAGTTTCTCTGTCCTGTTTCTCTCTCTCTCTTTGCCTCTGTTTCTCTGTATTTCTCTCTCTCACTCTCTCTCTCATTCTCTGCCTCTGTCTCTCTGTGTTTCTGTGTCCTGTTTCTCTTTCTCTCTCTCTCTCTCTCTCTCTCTATGACTCTGTCTCTCTGTATTTCTCTGTCCTGTCTCTCCCTCTCTCTCTCTGTCTCTCTGTATTTCTCTTTCCTGTTCTCTCTCTCTGTGTTTCTCTGTCCTGTTTCTCTCTCTCTCTCTCTGCCTCTGTCTCTGTGTTTCTCTGTCCTGTTTCACTCTCTCTCTCTCTCTCTGCCTCTTTTTCTCTGTGTTACTCTGTCCTGTTTCTCTCTCTCACTCTCTCTCTCTGTGCTTCTCTGTCCTGTTTCTCTCTATCTCTCTCTGCCGCTCTCTGCTTGTGTTCTCTGTCCTGTTTCTCTCTCTCTCTCTCTCTCTCTCTGTCTCTCTGTGTTACTCTGTCCTGTCTCTCCCTCTCTCTCTCTGTCTCTCTGTTTCTCTTTCCTGTTCTCTCTCTCTGTGTTTCTCTGTCCTGTTTCTCTCTCTCTCTCTCTGCCTCTGTCTTTCTGTGTTTCTCTGTCCTGTTTCTCTCTCTCTCTCTCTGCCTCTCTCTCTGTGATTCTCTGTCCTGTTTCTCTTTCTCTCTCTCTCTCTCTTCCTCTGTTTCTCTGTATTTCTCTCTCTCTGCCTCTGTCTCTGTGTTTCACTGTCCTGTTTCTCCCTCTCTCTCTCTGTCTCTCTGTTTTTCTCTGTCCTGTTTCTCTCTCTCACTTTGCCTCTGTTTCTCTGTATTTCTCTGTCCTGTTTCTCTTTATTTCTCTATCTCTCTCTCTCTGTCTCTCTGTGTTTCTCTTTCCTGTTCTCTCTCTCTCTCTCTCTCTGTGTTTCTCTGTCCTGTTTCTCCCTCTCTCTCTCTGTCTCTCTGTATTTCTCTGTCCTGTTTCTCCCTCTCTCTTTCTCTCTCTGTCTCTCTGTGTTTCTCTGTCCTGTTTCTCCCTCTCTCTCTCTGTCTCTCTGTGTTTCTCTGCCATGTTTCTCGCTCTCTCTCTCTCTCTCACTCTCTGCCTCTGTTTCTCTGTCTTTCTCTGTCCTGTTTCTCTCTCACTCTCTCTGCCTCTGTCTCTCTGTGTTTCTCTGTCCTGTTTCTCCCTCTCTCTCTCTGTCTCTCTGTGTTTCTCTGCCCTGTTTCTGTCTCTCTCTCTCTCTGCCTCCGTTTCTCTGTCTCGCTCTCTCTCTCACTCACTCTCTGCCTCTGTCTCTCTGTATTTCTCTGTCCTGTTTCTCTCTCTCTCTCTCTCTGCCTCTGTCTCTCTGTGTTTCTCTGTCCTGTTTCTCTTTCTCTCTATCGCGCTCTCTCTCTATGACTCTGTCTCTCTGTATTTCTCTGTCCTGTTTCTCTGTCTCTCTCTGCCTCTGTCTCTCTGTGTTTCTCTGTCCTGTTTCTCTTTCTCTCTATCTCTCTCTCTCTCTATGACTCTGTCTCTCTGTATTTCTCTGTCCTGTTTCTCTCTCTCTGCCTCTGTCTCTCTGTGTTTCTCTGTCCTGTTTCTCTCTCTCTCTCTGCGTTTCTCTGTCCTGTTTCTCTCTCTCACTTTGCCTCTGTTTCTCTGTATTTCTCTCTCTCTCTCTCTCTCTCTCTCACTCTCTGCCTCTGTCTCTCTGTGTTTCTCTGTCCTGTTTCTCTTTCTCTCTCTCTGTCTCTGCCTCTGTCTCTGTGTTGTGCTGTCCTGTTTCTCTCTCTCTCTCTGCTTCTGTCTCTCTGTATTTCTCTCTCTCTCTCTCTCTCTCTCTCATTCTCTGCCTCTGTCTCTCTGTGTTTCTGTGTCCTGTTTCTCTTTCTCTCTCTCTCTCTCTCTCTCTCTATGACTCTGTCTCTCTGTATTTCTCTGTCCTGTTTCTCTCTCTCTGTTTTTCTCTGTCCTGTTTCTCTCTCTCTCTCTCTGCCTCTTTTTCTCTGTGTTACTCTGTCCTGTTTTTCTCTCTCACTCTCTCTCTCTGTTCTTCTCTGTCCTGTTTCTCTATCTCTCTCTGCCGCTCTCTGCTTGTGTTCTCTGTCCTGTTTCTCTCTCTCTCTCTCTCTCTCTGTCTATCTGTGTTACTCTGTCCTGTCTCTCCCTCTCTCTCTCTGTCTCTCTGTATTTCTCTTTCCTGTTCTCTCTCTCTGTGTTTCTCTGTCCTGTTTCTCTCTCTCTCTCTCTGCCTCTTTTTCTCTGTGTTACTCTGTCCTGTTTCTCTCTCTCTCTCTCTCTCTCTGTGCTTCTCTGTCCTGTTTCTCTATCTCTCTCTGCCGCTCTCTGCTTGTGTTCTCTGTCCTGTTTCTCTCTCTCTCTCTCTCTCTCTCTGTCTATCTGTGTTACTCTGTCCTGTCTCTCCCTCTCTCTCTCTGTCTCTCTGTTTCTCTTTCCTGTTCTCTCTCTCTGTGTATCTCTGTCCTGTTTCTCTCTCTCTCTCTCTGCCTCTGTCTTTCTGTGTTTCTCTGTCCTGTTTCTCTCTCTCTCTCTCTGCCTCTCTTTCTGTGATTCTCTGTCCTGTTTCTCTTTCTCTCTCTCTCTCTCTGCCTCTGTTTCTCTGTATTTCTCTCTCTCTGCCTCTGTCTCTGTGTTTCACTGTCCTGTTTCTCCCTCTCTCTCTCTGTCTCTCTGTTTTTCTCTGTCCTGTTTCTCTCTCTCACTTTGCCTCTGTTTCTCTGTATTTCTCTGTCCTGTTTCTCTTTCTCTCTATCTCTCTCTCTCTCTATGACTGTTTCTCTGTATTTCTCTCTCTCTCTCTGTCTCTCTGTGTTTCTCTTTCCTGTTCTCTCTCTCTCTCTCTCTCTCTCTGTGTTTCTCTGTCCTGTTTCTCCCTCTCTCTCTCTGTCTCTCTGTGTTTCTCTGTCCTGTTTCTCCCTCTCTCTTTCTCTCTCTGTCTCTCTGTGTTTCTCTGTCCTGTTTCTCCCTCTCTCTCTCTGTCTCTCTGCGTTTCTCTGCCCTGTTTCTCGCTCTCTCTCTCTCTCTCTCTCTCTCTCTGCCTCTGTCTCTCTGTGTTTCTCTGTCCTGTTTCTCTTTCTCTCTGTCTCTCTCTCTCTCTATGACTCTGTCTCTCTGTATTTCTCTGTCCTGTTTCTCTCTCTCTCTGCCTCTGTCTCTCTGTGTTTCTCTGTCCTGTTTCGCTCTCTCTCTCTCTGCCTCTGTTTCTCTGTCCTGTTTCTCTCTCTCTCTCTGCCTCTGTCTCTCTGTCCTGTTTCTCTCTCTCTCTCTCTCTCTGCCTCTGTCTCTCTGTTTTTCTCTGTCCTGTTCCTCTCTCTCTCTGCCTCTGTCTCTGTCTCTCTGTGCTTCTCTGTTCTGTTTCTCTCTCTCTCTCTCTCCCCCTCTCTCTGCCTCCGTTTCTCTGTATTTCTCTCTCTCTGCCTCTGTCTCTGTGTTTCTCTGTCCTGTTTCTCCCTCTCTCTCTCTGTCTTTCTCTGCCCTGTTTCTCTCTCTATCTCTGCCTCTGTCTCTCTGTGTTTCTCTGTCCTGTTTCTCTCTCTCTCTTTCTCTCTCTGTCTCTCTGTGTTTCTCTGTCCTGTTTCTCTCTCTCTCTCTGCCTCTCTTTCTGTGTTTCTCTGTCCTGTTTCTAACTCTCTCTCTCTCTCTCTCTCTCTCTGTGTTTCTCTGTCGTGTTTCTCTCTCTCTCACTCTCTCTCTGTCTCTGTCCTTCTGTGTTTCTCTGTCCTGTTTCACTCTCTCTCT
Organism: Heterodontus francisci; assembly: GCF_036365525.1. Taxonomy (NCBI): domain Eukaryota; kingdom Metazoa; phylum Chordata; class Chondrichthyes; order Heterodontiformes; family Heterodontidae; genus Heterodontus; species Heterodontus francisci. The sequence goes on along the minus strand of NC_090409.1, from coordinate 32,892,056 downwards.
CTCTCTCTCTGCCTTTTTTTCTCTGTGTTACTCTGTCCTGTTTCTCTCTCTCTCACTCTCTCTCTCTGTGCTTCTCTGTCTTGTTTCTCTCTATCTCTCTCTGCCGCTCTCTGCTTGTGTTCTCTGTCCTGTTTCTCTCTCTCTCTCTCTCTCTGTCTATCTCTGTTACTCTGTCCTGTCTCTCCCTCTCTCTCTCTGTCTCTCTGTGTTTCTCTTTCCTGTTCTCTCTCTCTGTGTTTCTCTGTCCTGTTTCTCTCTCTCTCTGCCTCTGTCTTTCTGTGTTTCTCTGTCCTGTTTCTCTCTCTCTTTCTCTGCCTCTCTTTCTGTGATTCTCTGTCCTGTTTCTCTTTCTCTCTCTCTCTGCCTCTGTTTCTCTGTATTTCTCTCTCTCTGCCTCTGTCTCTGTGTTTCACTGTCCTGTTTCTCCCTCTCTCTCTCTGTCTCTCTGTTTTTCTCTGTCCTGTTTCTCTCTCTCACTTTGCCTCTGTTTCTCTGTATTTCTCTGTCCTGTTTCTCTTTCTCTCTATCTCTCTCTCTGTTTCTCTGTCCTGTTTCTCCCTCTCTCTCTCTCTCTGTCTCTCTGTGTTTCTCTTTCCTGTTCTCTCTCTCTCTCTCTCTCTCTGTGTTTCTCTGTCCTGTTTCTCCCTCTCTCTCTCTGTCTCTCTGTTTCTCTGTCCTGTTTCTCCCTCTCTCTTTCTCTCTCTGTCTCTCTGTGTTTCTCTGTCCTGTTTCTCCCTCTCTCTCTCTGTCTCTCTGTGTTTCTCTGCCCTGTTTCTCTCTCTCTCTCTCTGCCTCTGTCTCTCTGTGTTTCTCTGTCCTGTTTCTCCCTCTCTCTCTCTCTCTCTCTGTCTCTCTGTGTTTCTCTGCCCTGTTTCTGTCTCTCTCTCTCTCTCTGCCTCCGTTTCTCTGTCTCGCTCTCTCTCTCTCTCACTCTCTGCCTCTGTCTCTCTGTATTTCTCTGTCCTGTTTCTCTCTCTCTCTCTCTCTCTGCCTCTGTCTCTCTGTGTTTCTCTGTCCTGTTTCTCTTTCTCTCTATCTCTCTCTCTCTCTATGACTCTGTCTCTCTGTATTTCTCTGTCCTGTTTCTCTCCTTCTCTCTGCGTTTCTCTGTCCTGTTTCTCTCTCTCACTTTGCCTCTGTTTCTCTGTATTTCTCTCTCTCTCTCTCTCACTCTCTGCCTCTGTCTCTCTGTGTTTCTCTGTCCTGTTTCTCTTTCTCTCTATCTCTCTCTCTATGACTCTGTCTCTCTGTATTTTTCTGTCCTGTTTCTCTCTCTCTCTCTCTGTCTCTGCCTCTGTCTCTATGTTTCTCTGTCCTGTTTCTCTCTCTCTCCGCCTCAGTCTCTGTGTTGTGCTGTCCTGTTTCTCTCTCTCTCTCTGCTTCTGTCTCTCTGAGTTTCTCTGTCCTGTTTCTCTCTCTCTCTCTGCCTCTGTCTCTCTCTGTTTGTCTGTCCTGTTTCTCTCTCTCTCTCTGCCTCTGTTTCTCTGTATTTCTCTCTCTCTGCCTCTGTCTCTTTGTTTCTCTGTCCTGTTTCTCTATCTCTCCGCCTCAGTCTCTGTGTTGTGCTGTCCTGTTTCTCTCTCTCTCTCTGCTTCTGTCTCTGAGTTTCTCTGTCCTGTTTCTCTCTCTCTCTCTGCTTCTGTCTCTCTGAGTTTCTCTGTCCTGTTTCTCTCTCTCTCTTTGCCTCTGTTTCTCTGTATTTCTCTCTCTCTCTCTCTCTCTGTCATTCTCTGCCTCTGTCTCTCTGTGTTTCTGTGTCCTGTTTCTCTTTCTCTCTCTCTCTCTCTCTCTCTCTCTATGACTCTGTCTCTCTGTATTTCTCTGTCCTGTTTCTCTCTCTCTCTCTCTCTCTATCTGTGTTACTCTGTCCTGTCTCTCCCTCTCTCTCTCTGTCTCTCTGTATTTCTCTTTCCTGTTCTCTCTCTCTGTGTTTCTCTGTCCTGTTTCTCTCTCTCTCTCTCTGCCTCTGTCTCTGTGTTTCACTGTCCTGTTTCTCCCTCTCTCTCTCTGTCTCCCTGTTTTTCTCTATCCTGTTCTCTCTCTCACTTTGCCTCTGTTTCTCTGTATTTCTCTCTCTCTGCCTCTGTCTCTGTGTTTCACTGTCCTGTTTCTCCCTCTCTCTCTCTGTCTCTCTGTTTTTCTCTGTCCTGTTTCTCTCTCTCACTTTGCCTCTGTTTCTCTGTATTTCTCTCTCTCTCTCTCACTCTCTGCCTCTGTCTCTCTGTTTCTCTGTCCTGTTTCTCTTTCTCTCTATCTCTCTCTCTCTCTATGACTCTGTTTCTCTGTATTTCTCTCTCTCTCTCTCTCACTCTCTGCCTCTGTTTCTCTGTGTTTCTCTCTCCTGTTTCTCTCTCTCTCTCTGCCTCTGTCTCTCTGTGTTTCTCTGTCCTGTTTCTCTCTCTCTGTCTCTCAGTGTTTCTCTGTCCTGTTTCTCTCTCTCTCTCTGCCTCTGTCTCTCTGTGTTTCTCTGTCCTGTTTCTCTCTCTCTCTCTGTCTCTCAGTGTTTCTCTGTCCTGTTTCTCTCTCTCTCTCTGCCTCTGTCTCTTTGTGTTTCTCTGTCGTGTTTCTCTCTCTCTCTCTGTCTCTGTCCTTCTGTGTTTCTCTGTCCTGTTTCACTCTGTCTCTCTCTCTCTCTGCCTCTTTTTCTCTGTGTTACTCTGTCCTGTTTCTCTCTCTCACTCTCTCTCTCTGTGCTTCTCTGTCCTGTTTCTCTCTATCTCTCTCTGCCGCTCTCTGCTTGTGTTCTCTGTCCTGTTTATCTCTCTCTCTCTCTCTGTCTATCTGTGTTACTCTGTCCTGTCTCTCCCTCTCTCTCTCTGTCTCTCTGTGTTTCTCTTTCCTGTTCTCTCTCTCTGTGTTTCTCTGTCCTGTTTCTCTCTCTCTCTCTCTGCCTCTGTCTTTCTGTGTTTCTCTGTCCTGTTTCTCTCTCTCTCTCTCTGCCTCTCTTTCTGTGATTCTCTGTCCTGTTTCTCTTTCTCTCTCTCTCTCTCTGCCTCTGTTTCTCTGTATTTCTCTCTCTCTGCCTCTGTTTCTCTGTCCTCTTTCTCTCTCTCTCTCTGCCTCTGTCTCTGTCTCTCTGTGTTTCTCTGTCCTGTTTCTCTTTCTCTCACTCTGTCTCTGTCTCTGTCTCTCTGTTTCTCTGTTCTGTTTCTCTCTCTCTCTCTCTCTCTCTGCCTCCGTTTCTCTGTATTTCTCTCTCTCAGCCTCTGTCTCTGTGTTTCTCTGCCCTGTTTCTCTCTCTATCTCTGCCTCTGTCTCTCTGTGTTTCTCTGTCCTGTTTCTCTCTCTCTCTTTCTCTCTCTGTCTCTCTGTGTTTCCCTGTCCTGTTTCTCCCTCTCTCTCTCTGTCTCTGTGTTTCTCTGTCCTGTTTCTCTCTCTATCTTTGCCTCTGTTTCTCTGTATTTCTCTCTCTCTCCCTCTGTCTCTCTGTGTTTCTCTGTCCTGTTTCTCTTTCCCTCTATCTCTCTCTCTCTCCATGACTCTATCTCTCTGTATTTCTCTGTCCTGTTTCTCTGTCTCTCTCTCTGTCTCTGTCTCTGTGTTTCTCTGTCCTGTTTCTCTATCTCTCTCCCTCTCTATGCTTGTGTTCTCTGTTGTTTCTCTCTCTCTCTTTCTGCTTGTGTTCTCTGTCCTGTGTGTGTCTCTCTCTCTGCCTCTGTTTCTCTGTCCTGTTTCTCTCTCTCTCTGCCACTGTCTCTGTCTCTCTGTGTTTCTCTGTCCTGTTTCTCTCTCTGTCTCTCTGTCTCTCTGTGTTTCTCTGCCCTGTTTCTCTCTCTCTCTCTCTCTGTGCCTCCATTTCTCTGTCTCTCTCTCTCTCTCACTCTCTGCCTCTGTCTCTGTGTTTCTCTGCCTGTTTCTCTCTCTCTCTGCCTCCGTTTCTCTGTCTCTCTCTCTCTCTCTCTCACACTCTCTGCCTCTGTCTCTCTGTATTTCTCTGTCCTTTTTCTCTCTCTCTGCCTCCGTTTCTCTGTATTTCTCTCTCTCTCTCACTCTCTGCCTCTGTCTCTGTTTCTCTGCCCTGTTTCTCTCTCTCTCTCTGCCTCGGTTTCTCTGTATTTCTCTCTCTCTCTCTCTCTCTCTCTCTGCCTCTGTCTCTCTCTGTTTCGCTGTCCTGTTTCTCCCCCTCTCTCTCTGTCTCTCTGTGTTTCTCTGCCCTGTTTCTCTCGCTATCTCTGCCTCTGTCTCTCTGTGTTTCTCTCTCTCTCTTTCTCTCTCTGTCTCTCTGTGTTTCTCCGTCCTGTTTCTCCCTCACTCTCTCTGTCTCTCTGTGTTTCTCTGCCCTGTTTCTCTCTCTCCCTCTCTCACTCTCTCTCTCTCTCTGTGCCTCTGTTTCTCTGTCTCTCTCTCTCTCACTCTCTGCCTCTGTCTCTGTGTTTCTCTGCCCTGTTTTTCTCTCTCTCTCTCTCTCTCTCTCTCTGCCTCCGTTTCTCTGTCTCTCTGTCTCTCTCACTCTCTGCCTCTGTCACTCTGTATTTCTCTGTCCTGTTTCTCTCTCTCTCTCTCTCTCTTCCTCCGTTTCTCTGTATTTCTCTCGCTCTCTCTGCCTCTGTCTCTGTGTTTCTCGGTCCTGTTTCTCTCTCTCTCTCTGCCTCTGTCTCTGCCTCTCTGTGTTTCTCTGTCCTGTTTCTCCCTCTCTCTCTCTCACTCACTCTCTACGACTCTGTCTCTCTGTATTTCGCTGTCCTGTTTCTCTCTCTCTCTGCTTCTGTCTCTCTATGTTTCTCTGTCCTGTTTCTCTCTCTCTCTCTGCCTCTGTCTCTTTGTGTTTCTCTGTCGTGTTTCTCTCTCTCTCACTCACTCTCTGTCTCTGTCCTTCTGTGTTTCTCTGTCCTGTTTCACTCTGTCTCTCTCTCTCTCTGCCTCTTTTTCTCTGTGTTACTCTGTCCTGTTTCTCTCTCTCACTCTCTCTCTCTGTGCTTCTCTGTCCTGTTTCTCTCTATCTCTCTCTGCCGCTCTCTGCTTGTGTTCTCTGTCCTGTTTATCTCTCTCTCTCTCTCTGTCTATCTGTGTTACTCTGTCCTGTCTCTCCCTCTCTCTCTCTGTCTCTCTGTGTTTCTCTTTCCTGTTCTCTCTCTCTGTGTTTCTCTGTCCTGTTTCTCTCTCTCTCTCTCTCTGCCTCTGTCTTTCTGTGTTTCTCTGTCCTGTTTCTCTCTCTCTCTCTCTGCCTCTCTTTCTGTGATTCTCTGTCCTGTTTCTCTTTCTCTCTCTCTCTCTCTGCCTCTGTTTCTCTGTATTTCTCTCTCTCTGCCTCTGTTTCTCTGTCCTCTTTCTCTCTCTCTCTCTCTCTCTGCCTCTGTCTCTGTCTCTCTGTGTTTCTCTGTCCTCTTTCTCTCTCTCTCTGCCTCTGTCTCTCTGTGTTTCTCTGCCCTGTTTCTCTCTCTCTCTCTCTGCCTCTGTCTCTGTCTCTCTGTGTTTCTCTGTCCTGTTTCTTTATCTCTCTCCCTCTCTATGCTTGTGTTCTCTGTTGTTTCTCTCTCTCTCTTTCTGCTTGTGTTCTCTGTCCTGTGTGTGTCTCTCTCTCTGCCTCTGTTTCTCTGTCCTGTTTCTCTCTCTCTCTGCCACTGTCTCTGTCTCTCTGTGTTTCTCTGTCCTGTTTCTCTCTCTGTCTCTCTGTCTCTCTGTGTTTCTCTGCCCTGTTTCTCTCTCTCTCTCTGTGCCTCCATTTCTCTGTCTCTCTCTCTCTCTCACTCTCTGCCTCTGTCTCTGTGTTTCTCTGCCTGTTTCTCTCTCTCTCTGCCTCCGTTTCTCTGTCTCTCTCTCTCTCTCTCTCACACTCTCTGCCTCTGTCTCTCTGTATTTCTCTGTCCTGTTTCTCTCTCTCTGCCTCCGTTTCTCTGTATTTCTCTCTCTCTCTCACTCTCTGCCTCTGTCTCTGTTTCTCTGCCCTGTTTCTCTCTCTCTCTCTGCCTCGGTTTCTCTGTATTTCTCTCTCTCTCTCTCTCTCTCTCTCTCTGCCTCTGTCTCTCTCTGTTTCGCTGTCCTGTTTCTCCCCCTCTCTCTCTGTCTCTCTGTGTTTCTCTGCCCTGTTTCTCTCTCTATCTCTGCCTCTGTCTCTCTGTGTTTCTCTCTCTCTCTTTCTCTCTCTGTCTCTCTGTGTTTCTCTGTCCTGTTTCTCCCTCTCTCTCTCTGTCTCTCTGTGTTTCTCTGCCCTGTTTCTCTCTCTCCCTCTCTCTCTCTCTCTCTCTCTGTGCCTCTGTTTCTCTGTCTCTCTCTCTCTCACTCTCTGCCTCTGTCTCTGCGTTTCTCTGCCCTGTTTTTCTCTCTCTCTCTCTCTCTCTCTCTGCCTCCGTTTCTCTGTCTCTCTGTCTCTCTCACTCTCTGCCTCTGTCACTCTGTATTTCTCTGTCCTGTTTCTCTCTCTCTCTCTCTCTCTTCCTCCGTTTCTCTGTATTTCTCTCTCTCTCTCTGCCTCTGTCTCTGTGTTTCTCTGTCCTGTTTCTCTCTCTCTCTCTGCCTCTGTCTCTGCCTCTCTGTGTTTCTCTGTCCTGTTTCTCCCTCTCTCTCTCTCACTCACTCTCTACGACTCTGTCTCTCTGTATTTCGCTGTCCTGTTTCTCTCTCTCTCTCTCTCTATGTTTCTCTGTCCTGTTTCTGTCTCTCTCTCTGCCTCTGTTTCTCTGTATTTCTCTCTCTCTCTCTGTGCCTCTGTCTCTCTGTATTTCTCTGTCCTGTTTCTCTCTCTCTCTCTCTGCTTCTGTCTCTCTATGTTTCTCTTTCCTGTTTCTCTCTCTCTCTCTGCCTCCGTTTCTCTGTATTTCTCTCTCTCTCTCTCTCTGTCTGCTTCTGTCTCTGTGTTTCTCTGCCTTGTTTCTGTCTCTCTCTCTGCCTCTGTTTCTCTGTATTTCTCTCTCTCTCTCTGTGCCTCTGTCTCTCTGTATTTCTCTGTCCTGTTTCTCTCTCTCTCTCTCTGCTTCTGTCTCTCTTTGTTTCTCTGTCCTGTTTCTCTCTCTCTCTCTGCCTCCGTTCCTCTGTATTTCTCTCTCTCTCTGCCTCTGTCTCTGTCTCTCTGTGTTTCTCTGTCCTGTTTCTCTTTCTCTCTATCACTCTCTCTCTCCATGACTCTATCTCTCTGTATTTCTCTGTCCTGTTTCTCTGTCTCTCTCTCTGTCTCTGTCTCTGTGTTTCTCTGTCCTGTTTCTCTCTCTCTCTGCCTCTGTCTCTGTCTCTCTGTGTTTCTCTGCCCTGTTTCTCTCTCTCTCTCTCTGCCTCTGTCTCTGTCTCTCTGTGTTTCTCTGTCCTGTTTCTCTATCTCTCTCCCTCTCTATGCTTGTGTTCTCTGTTGTTTCTTTCTCTCTCTTTCTGCTTGTGTTCTCTGTCCTGTGTGTGTGTCTCTCTCTGCCTCTGTTTCTCTGTCCTGTTTCTCTTTCTCTCTGCCTCTGTCTCTGTCTCTCTGTGTTTCTCTGTCCTGTTTCTCTCTCTCTCTGCCTCTGTCTCTGTCTCTCTGTGTTTCTCTGCCCAGTTACTCTCTCTCTCTCTGCCTCTGTCTCTGTCTTTCTGTGTTTCTCTGTCCTGTTTCTCTCTATCTCTCCCTCTCTATGCTTGTGTTCTCTGTTGTTTCTCTCTCTCTTTCTGTGCTTGTGTTCTCTGTCCTGTGTGTGTGTCTCTCTCTGCCTCTGTTTCTCTGTCCTGTTTCTCTCTCTCTCTGCCTCTGTCTCTGTCTCTCTGTGTTTCTCTGTCCTGTTTCTCTCTCTCTCTCTGCCTCTCTGTGTTTCTCTGTCCTATTTCTCTCTCTCTCTGCCTCTGTCTCTCTGTGTTTCTCTGCCCTGTTTCTCTCTCTCTCTCTCTCTGTGCCTCCATTTCTCTGTCTCTCTCTCTCTCTCACTCTCTGCCTCTGTCTCTGTGTTTCTCTGCCTGTTTCTCTCTCTCTCTGCCTCCGTTTCTCTGTCTCTCTCTCTCTCTCTCTCACACTCTCTGCCTCTGTCTCTCTGTATTTCTCTGTCCTGTTTCTCTCTCTCTGCCTCCGTTTCTCTGTATTTCTCTCTCTCTCTCACTCTCTGCCTCTGTCTCTGTTTCTCTGCCCTGTTTCTCTCTCTCTCTCTGCCTCGGTTTCTCTGTATTTCTCTCTCTCTCTCTCTCTCTCTCTCTCTGCCTCTGTCTCTCTCTGTTTCGCTGTCCTGTTTCTCCCCCTCTCTCTCTGTCTCTCTGTGTTTCTCTGCCCTGTTTCTCTCTCTATCTCTGCCTCTGTCTCTCTGTGTTTCTCTCTCTCTCTTTCTCTCTCTGTCTCTCTGTGTTTCTCTGTCCTGTTTCTCCCTCTCTCTCTCTGTCTCTCTGTGTTTCTCTGCCCTGTTTCTCTCTCTCCCTCTCTCTCTCTCTCTCTCTCTGTGCCTCTGTTTCTCTGTCTCTCTCTCTCTCACTCTCTGCCTCTGTCTCTGTGTTTCTCTGCCCTGTTTTTTTCTCTCTCTCTCTCTCTCTCTGCCTCCGTTTCTCTGTCTCTCTGTCTCTCTCACTCTCTGCCTCTGTCACTCTGTATTTCTCTGTCCTGTTTCTCTCTCTCTCTCTCTCTCTTCCTCCGTTTCTCTGTATTTCTCTCTCTCTCTCTGCCTCTGTCTCTGTGTTTCTCTGTCCTGTTTCTCTCTCTCTCTCTGCCTCTGTCTCTGCCTCTCTGTGTTTCTCTGTCCTGTTTCTCCCTCTCTCTCTCTCACTCACTCTCTACGACTCTGTCTCTCTGTATTTCGCTGTCCTGTTTCTCTCTCTCTCTCTCTCTCTCTCTGCTTCTCTCTCTCTATGTTTCTCTGTCCTGTTTCTGTCTCTCTCTCTGCCTCTGTTTCTCTGTATTTCTCTCTCTCTCTCTGTGCCTCTGTCTCTCTGTATTTCTCTGTCCTGTTTCTCTCTCTCTCTCTCTGCTTCTGTCTCTCTATGTTTCTCTGTCCTGTTTCTCTCTCTCTCTCTGCCTCCGTTTCTCTGTATTTCTCTCTCTCTCTCTCTCTGTCTGCTTCTGTCTCTGTGTTTCTCTGCCTTGTTTCTCTCTCTCTCTCTGCCTCTGTTTCTCTGTATTTCTCTCTCTCTCTCTGTGCCTCTGTCTCTCTGTATTTCTCTGTCCTGTTTCTCTCTCTCTCTCTCTGCTTCTGTCTCTCTATGTTTCTCTGTCCTGTTTCTCTCTCTCTCTCTGCCTCCGTTCCTCTGTATTTCTCTCTCTCTCTGCCTCTGTCTCTGTCTCTCTGTGTTTCTCTGTCCTGTTTCTCTTTCTCTCTATCACTCTCTCTCTCCATGACTCTATCTCTCTGTATTTCTCTGTCCTGTTTCTCTGTCTCTCTCTCTGTCTCTGTCTCTGTGTTTCTCTGTCCTGTTTCTCTCTCTCTCTGCCTCTGTCTCTGTCTCTCTGTGTTTCTCTGCCCTGTTTCTCTCTCTCTCTCTCTGCCTCTGTCTCTGTCTCTCTGTGTTTCTCTGTCCTGTTTCTCTATCTCTCTCCCTCTCTATGCTTGTGTTCTCTGTTGTTTCTTTCTCTCTCTTTCTGCTTGTGTTCTCTGTCCTGTGTGTGTGTCTCTCTCTGCCTCTGTTTCTCTGTCCTGTTTCTCTCTCTCTCTGCCTCTGTCTCTGTCTCTCTGTGTTTCTCTGTCCTGTTTCTCTCTCTCTCTGCCTCTGTCTCTGTCTCTCTGTGTTTCTCTGCCCAGTTACTCTCTCTCTCTCTGCCTCTGTCTCTGTCTTTCTGTGTTTCTCTGTCCTGTTTCTCTCTATCTCTCCCTCTCTATGCTTGTGTTCTCTCTTGTTTCTCTCTCTCTTTCTGTGCTTGTGTTCTCTGTCCTGTGTGTGTGTCTCTCTCTGCCTCTGTTTCTCTGTCCTGTTTCTCTCTCTCTCTGCCTCTGTCTCTGTCTCTCTGTGTTTCTCTGTCCTGTTTCTCTCTCTCTCTCTGCCTCTCTGTGTTTCTCTGTCCTATTTCTCTCTCTCTCTGCCTCTGTCTCTCTGTGTTTCTCTGTCCTGTTTCGCTCTCTCTCTCTCTGCCTCTGTTTCTCTGTCCTGTTTCTCTCTCTCTCACTCTCTCTCTGCCTCTGTCTCTCTGTGTTTCTCTGTTCTGATTCTCTCTCTCTCTCTCTCTCTCTCTCTCTGCCTCCGTTTCTCTGTATTTCTCTCTCTCTGCCTCTGTCTGTGTTTCTCTGTCCTGTTTCTCCCTCTCGCTCTCTGTCTCTCTGTGTTTCTCTGCCCTGTTTCTCTCTCTCCCTCTCTCTCTCTCTCTCTCTGTGCCTCCGTTTCTCTGTCTCTCTCTCTCTCACTCTCTGCCTCTGTCTCTGTGTTTCTCTGCCCTGTTTCTCTCTCTCTCTCTGCCTTGGTTTCTCTGTATTTCTCTCTCTCTCTCTCTCTGCCTCTGTCTCTCTGTGTTTCTCTGTCCTGTTTCTCCCTCTCTCTCTCTGTCTCTCTGTGTATCTCTGTCCTGTTGCTCTCTCTCTCTCTGTCTGCTTCTGTCTCTCTGTGTTTCTCTGTCCTGTTTCTCTCTCTATCTTTGCCTCTGTTTCTCTGTATTTCTCTCTCTCTCCCTCTGTCTCTCTGTGTTTCTCTTTCTCTCTATCTCTCTCTCTCTCCATGATTCTATCTCTCTGTATTTCTCTGTCCTGTTTCTCTGTCTCTCCCTCTGTCTCTGTCTCTGTGTTTCTCTGTCCTGTTTCTCTTTCTCTCTATCTCTCTCTCTCTCCATGACTCTATCTCTCTGTATTTCTCTGTCCTGTTTCTCTGTCTCTCCCTCTGTCTCTGTCTCTGTGTTTCTCTGTCCTGTTTCTCTCTCTCTCTGCCTCTGTCTCTGTCTCTCTGTGTTTCTCTGCCCAGTTTCTCTCTCTCTCTCTCTGCCTCTGTCTCTGTCTCTCTGTGTTTCTCTGTCCTGTTTCTCTCTCCCTCTCCCTCTCTATGCTTGTGTTCTCTGTTGTTTCTCTCTCTCTTTCTCTGCTTGTGTTCTCTGTCCTGTGTGTGTCTCTCTCTCTGCCTCTGTTTCTCTGTCCTGTTTCTCTCTCTCTCTGCCTCTGTCTCTGTCTCTCTGTGTTTCTCTGTCCTGTTTCTCTCTCTCTCTCTGCCTCTCTGTGTTTCTCTGTCCTATTTCTCTCTCTCTCTCTGCCTCTGTCTCTCTCTGTCTCTCTGTGTATCTCTGTCCTATTTCTCTCTCTCTCTCTCCCTCTGTCTCTCTGTGTTTCTCTGTCCTGTTTCTCTTTCTCTCTATCTCTCTCTCTCTCCATGACTCTATCTCTCTGTATTTCTCTGTCCTGTTTCTCTGTCTCTCCCTCTGTCTCTGTCTCTGTGTTTCTCTGTCCTGTTTCTCTCTCTCTCTGCCTCTGTCTCTGTCTCTCTGTGTTTCTCTGCCCAGTTTCTCTCTCTCTCTCTCTGCCTCTGTCTCTGTCTCTCTGTGTTTCTCTGTCCTGTTTCTCTCTCCCTCTCCCTCTCTATGCTTGTGTTCTCTGTTGTTTCTCTCTCTCTTTCTCTGCTTGTGTTCTCTGTCCTGTGTGTGTCTCTCTCTCTGCCTCTGTTTCTCTGTCCTGTTTCTCTCTCTCTCTGCCTCTCTCTCTGTCTCTCTGTGTTTCTCTGTCCTGTTTCTCTCTCTCTCTCTGCCTCTCTGTGTTTCTCTGTCCTATTTCTCTCTCTCTCTGCCTCTGTCTCTCTGTGTTTCTCTGTCCTGTTTCGCTCTCTCTCTGTCTGCCTCTGTTTCTCTGTCCTGTTTCTCTCTCTCTCTCACTCTCTCTCTGCCTTTGTCTCTCTGTGTTTCTCTGTTCTGTTTCTCTCTCTCTCTCTCTCTCTCTGCCTCCGTTTCTCTGTATTTCTCTCTCTCTGCCTCTGTCTGTGTTTCTCTGTCCTGTTTCTCCCTCTCTCTCTCTGTCTCTCTGTGTTTCTCTGCCCTGTTTCTCTCTCTATCTCTGCCTCTGTCTCTCTGTGTTTCTCTCTCTCTCTTTCTCTCTCTGTCTCTCTGTGTTTCTCTGTCCTGTTTCTCCCTCTCGCTCTCTGTCTCTCTGTGTTTCTCTGCCCTGTTTCTCTCTCTCTGCTTCTGTCTCTCTCTCTCTGTGCCTCCGTTTCTCTGTCTCTCTCTCTCTCACTCTCTGCCTCTGTCTCTGTGTTTCTCTGCCCTGTTTCTCTCTCTCTCTCTGCCTCCGTTTCTCTGTATTTCTCTCTCTCTCTCTCTCTCTCTCTCTCTCTGCCTCTGTCTCTCTGTGTTTCTCTGTCCTGTTTCTCCCTCTCTCTCTCTCTCTCTCTATCTCTCTCTTCCTCCGTTTCTCTGTATTTCTCTCTCTCTCTCTGCCTCTGTCTCTGTGTTTCTCTGTCCAGTTTCTCTCTCTCTCTCTGCCTGTCTCTGTGTTTCTCTGCCCTGTTTCTCTCTCTCTCTCTGCCTCCGTTTCTCTGTATTTCTCTCTCTCTCTGTCTCTCTGTGTTTCTCTGTCCTGTTTCTCCCTCTCTCTCTCTCACTCACTCTCTACGACTCTGTCTCTCTGTATTTCTCTGTCCTGTTTCTCTCTCTCTCTCTCTCACTCACTCTCTACGACTCTGTCTCTCTGTATTTCTCTGTCCTGTTTCTCTCTCTCTCTCTCTCTCTCTCTCTGCTTCTGTCTCTCTATGTTTATCTGTCCTGTTTCTGTCTCTCTCTCTGCCTCTGTCTCTGTCTCTCTGTGTTTCTCTGTTCTGTTTCTCTCTCTCTCTCTCTCTCTGCCTCCGTTTCTCTGTATTTCTCTCTCTCTGCCTCTGTCTCTCTGTGTTTCTCTGTCCTGTTTCTCCCTCTCTCTCTCTGTCTCTCTGTGTTTCTCTGCCCTGTTTCTCTCTCTATCTCTGCCTCTGTCTCTCTGTGTTTCTCTCTCTCTCTTTCTCTCTCTGTCTCTCTGTGTTTCTCCGTCCAGTTTATCCCTCTCTCTCTGTGTTTCTCTGCCCTGTTTCTCTCTCTCTCTCTGTGCCTCCGTTTCTCTGTCTCTCTCTCTCTCTCTCTCACTCTCTGCCTCTCTCTCAGTCTTTCTCTGCCCTGTTTCTCTCTCTCTCTCTCTGCCTCCGTTTCTCTGTCTCTCTCTCTCTCTCTCACTCTCTGCCTCTGTCTCTCTGTATTTCTCTGTCCTGTTTCTCTCTCTCTGCTTCTGTCTCTCTGTGTTTCTCTGTCCTGTTTCTCTCTTTTCTCTCTCTCTGCCTCTGTTTCTCTGTATTTCTCTCTCTCTCTCTCTCTGCCTCTGTCTCTGTGTTTCTCTGCCCTGTTTCTCTCTCTCTCTCTGCCTCCGTTTCTCTGTATTTCTCTCTCTCTCCCTCTGCCTCTGTCTCTCTGTGTTTCTCTGTCCTGTTTCTCCCTCTCTCTCTCTCACTCTCTGCCTCTGTCTCTCTGTGTTTCTCTGTCCTGTTTCTCTCTCTCTCTCTCTCTCTGCTTCTGTCTCTCTATGTTTCTCTGTCCTGTTTCTCTCTCTCTCTCTGCCTGTCTCTCTGTGTTTCTCTGTCCTGTTTCGCTCTCTCTCTGTCTGCCTCTGTTTCTCTGTCCTGTTTCTCTCTCTCTCTCACTCTCTCTCTGCCTTTGTCTCTCTGTGTTTCTCTGTTCTGTTTCTCTCTCTCTCTCTCTCTTCCTCCGTTTCTCTGTATTTCTCTCTCTCTGCCTCTGTCTGTGTTTCTCTGTCCTGTTTCTCCCTCTCTCTCTCTGTCTCTCTGTGTTTCTCTGCCCTGTTTCTCTCTCTATCTCTGCCTCTGTCTCTCTGTGTTTCTCTCTCTCTCTTTCTCTCTCTGTCTCTCTGTGTTTCTCTGTCCTGTTTCTCCCTCTCGCTCTCTGTCTCTCTGTGTTTCTCTGCCCTGTTTCTCTCTCTCTGCTTCTGTCTCTCTCTCTCTGTGCCTCCGTTTCTCTGTCTCTCTCTCTCTCACTCTCTGCCTCTGTCTCTGTGTTTCTCTGCCCTGTTTCTCTCTCTCTCTCTGCCTCCGTTTCTCTGTATTTCTCTCTCTCTCTCTCTCTCTCTGCCTCTGTCTCTCTGTGTTTCTCTGTCCTGTTTCTCCCTCTCTCTCTCTCTCTCTATCTCTCTCTTCCTCCGTTTCTCTGTATTTCTCTCTCTCTCTCTGCCTCTGTCTCTGTGTTTCTCTGTCCAGTTTCTCTCTCTCTCTCTGCCTGTCTCTGTGTTTCTCTGCCCTGTTTCTCTCTCTCTCTCTGCCTCCGTTTCTCTGTATTTCTCTCTCTCTCTGCCTCTGTCTCTGTCTCTCTGTGTTTCTCTGTCCTGTTTCTCCCTCTCTCTCTCTCACTCACTCTCTACGACTCTGTCTCTCTGTATTTCTCTGTCCTGTTTCTCTCTCTCTCTCTCTCACTCACTCTCTACGACTCTGTCTCTCTGTATTTCTCTGTCCTGTTTCTCTCTCTCTCTCTCTCTCTCTCTCTCTGCTTCTGTCTCTCTATGTTTATCTGTCCTGTTTCTGTCTCTCTCTCTGCCTCTGTCTCTCTGTGTTTCTCTGTTCTGTTTCTCTCTCTCTCTCTCTCTCTCTGCCTCCGTTTCTCTGTATTTCTCTCTCTCTGCCTCTGTCTGTGTTTCTCTGTCCTGTTTCTCCCTCTCTCTCTCTGTCTCTCTGTGTTTCTCTGCCCTGTTTCTCTCTCTATCTCTGCCTCTGTCTCTCTGTGTTTCTCTCTCTCTCTTTCTCTCTCTGTCTCTCTGTGTTTCTCTGTCCAGTTTATCCCTCTCTCTCTGTGTTTCTCTGCCCTGTTTCTCTCTCTCTCTCTGTGCCTCCGTTTCTCTGTCTCTCTCTCTCTCTCTCTCACTCTCTGCCTCTCTCTGTCTTTCTCTGCCCTGTTTCTCTCTCTCTCTCTCTGCCTCCGCTTCTCTGTCTCTCTCTCTCTCTCTCTCACTCTCTGCCTCTGTCTCTCTGTATTTCTCTGTCCTGTTTCTCTCTCTCTGCTTCTATCTCTCTGTGTTTCTCTGTCCTGTTTCTCTCTTTTCACTCTCTCTGCCTCTGTTTCTCTGTATTTCTCTCTCTCTCTCTCTCTGCCTCTGTCTCTGTGTTTCTCTGCCCTGTTTCTCTCTCTCTCTCTGCCTCCGTTTCTCTGTATTTCTCTCTCTCTCCCTCTGCCTCTGTCTCTCTGTGTTTCTCTGTCCTGTTTCTCCCTCTCTCTCTCACTCTCTGCCTCTGTCTCTCTGTGTTTCTCTGTCCTGTTTCTCTGTCTCTCTATCTCTCTCTCTCTCCGACTCTGTCTCACTGTATTTCTCTGTCCTGTTTCTCTCTCTCTCTCTCTCTCTCTGCTTCTGTCTCTCTATGTTTCTCTGTCCTGTTTCTCTCTCTCTCTCTGCCTCTGTCTCTCTGTGTTTCTCTGTCCTGTTTCGCTCTCTCTCTGTCTGCCTCTGTTTCTCTGTCCTGTTTCTCTCTCTCTCTCACTCTCTCTCTGCCTTTGTCTCTCTGTGTTTCTCTGTTCTGTTTCTCTCTCTCTCTCTCTCTGCCTCCGTTTCTCTGTATTTCTCTCTCTCTGCCTCTGTCTGTGTTTCTCTGTCCTGTTTCTCCCTCTCTCTCTCTGTCTCTCTGTGTTTCTCTGCCCTGTTTCTCTCTCTATCTCTGCCTCTGTCTCTCTGTGTTTCTCTCTCTCTCTTTCTCTCTCTGTCTCTCTGTGTTTCTCTGCCCTGTTTCTCCCTCTCGCTCTCTGTCTCTCTGTGTTTCTCTGCCCTGTTTCTCTCTCTCTGCTTCTGTCTCTCTCTCTCTGTGCCTCCGTTTCTCTGTCTCTCTCTCTCTCACTCTCTGCCTCTGTCTCTGTGTTTCTCTGCCCTGTTTCTCTCTCTCTCTCTGCCTCCGTTTCTCTGTATTTCTCTCTCTCTCTCTCTGCCTCTGTCTCTCTGTGTTTCTCTGTCCTGTTTCTCCCTCTCTCTCTCTCTCTCTCTATCTCTCTCTTCCTCCGTTTCTCTGTATTTCTCTCTCTCTCTCTGCCTCTGTCTCTGTGTTTCTCTGTCCAGTTTCTCTCTCTCTCTCTGCCTGTCTCTGTGTTTCTCTGCCCTGTTTCTCTCTCTCTCTCTGCCTCCGTTTCTCTGTATTTCTCTCTCTCTCTGCCTCTGTCTCTGTCTCTCTGTGTTTCTCTGTCCTGTTTCTCCCTCTCTCTCTCTCTCTCTCTCTCTCTCTGTGTTTCTCTGTCCTGTTTCTCCCTCTCTCTCTCTGTCTCTCTGTGTTTCTCTGTCCTGTTTCTCCCTCTCTCTCTCTCACTCACTCTCTACGACTCTGTTTCTCTCTCTCTCTCTCTCACTCACTCTCTACGACTCTGTCTCTCTGTATTTCTCTGTCCTGTTTCTCTCTCTCTCTCTCTCTCTCTCTGCTTCTGTCTCTCTATGTTTATCTGTCCTGTTTCTGTCTCTCTCTCTGCCTCTGTCTCTGTCTCTCTGTGTTTCTCTGTTCTGTTTCTCCCTCTCTCTCTCTCTCTCTATCTCTCTCTTCCTCCGTTTCTCTGTATTTCTCTCTCTCTCTCTGCCTCTGTCTCTCTGTGTTTCTCTGTCCTGTTTCTCCCTCTCTCTCTCTCTCTCTCTATCTCTCTCTTCCTCCGTTTCTCTGTATTTCTCTCTCTCTCTCTGCCTCTGTCTCTGTGTTTCTCTGTCCAGTTTCTCTCTCTCTCTCTGCCTGTCTCTGTGTTTCTCTGCCCTGTTTCTCTCTCTCTCTCTGCCTCCGTTTCTCTGTATTTCTCTCTCTCTCTGCCTCTGTCTCTGTCTCTCTGTGTTTCTCTGTCCTGTTTCTCCCTCTCTCTCTCTCACTCACTCTCTACGACTCTGTCTCTCTGTATTTCTCTGTCCTGTTTCTCTCTCTCTCTCTCTCTCACTCACTCTACGACTCTGTCTCTCTGTATTTCTCTGTCCTGTTTCTCTCTCTCTCTCTCTCTCTCTCTCTGCTTCTGTCTCTCTATGTTTATCTGTCCTGTTTCTGTCTCTCTCTCTGCCTCTGTCTCTGTCTCTCTTGTTTCTCTGTTCTGTTTCTCTCTCTCTCTCTCTCTCTGCCTCCGTTTCTCTGTATTTCTCTCTCTCTGCCTCTGTCTGTGTTTCTCTGTCCTGTTTCTCCCTCTCTCTCTCTGTCTCTCTGTGTTTCTCTGCCCTGTTTCTCTCTCTATCTCTGCCTCTGTCTCTCTGTGTTTCTCTCTCTCTCTTTCTCTCTCTGTCTCTCTGTGTTTCTCTGTCCAGTTTATCCCTCTCTCTCTGTGTTTCTCTGCCCTGTTTCTCTCTCTCTCTCTGTGCCTCCGTTTCTCTGTCTCTCTCTCTCTCTCTCTCTCTCACTCTCTGCCTCTCTCTGTCTTTCTCTGCCCTGTTTCTCTCTCTCTCTCTCTGCCTCCGTTTCTCTGTCTCTCTCTCTCTCTCTCACTCTCTGCCTCTGTCTCTCTGTATTTCTCTGTCCTGTTTCTCTCTCTCTGCTTCTGTCTCTCTGTGTTTCTCTGTCCTGTTTCTCTCTTTTCTCTCTCTCTGCCTCTGTTTCTCTGTATTTCTCTCTCTCTCTCTCTCTGCCTCTGTCTCTGTGTTTCTCTGCCCTGTTTCTCTCTCTCTCTCTGCCTCCGTTTCTCTGTATTTCTCTCTCTCTCCCTCTGCCTCTGTCTCTCTGTGTTTCTCTGTCCTGTTTCTCCCTCTCTCTCTCTCACTCTCTGCCTCTGTCTCTCTGTGTTTCTCTGTCCTGTTTCGCTCTCTCTCTGTCTGCCTCTGTTTCTCTGTCCTGTTTCTCTCTCTCTCTCACTCTCTCTCTGCCTTTGTCTCTCTGTGTTTCTCTGTTCTGTTTCTCTCTCTCTCTCTCTCTGCCTCCGTTTCTCTGTATTTCTCTCTCTCTGCCTCTGTCTGTGTTTCTCTGTCCTGTTTCTCCCTCTCTCTCTCTGTCTCTCTGTGTTTCTCTGCCCTGTTTCTCTCTCTATCTCTGCCTCTGTCTCTCTGTGTTTCTCTCTCTCTCTTTCTCTCTCTGTCTCTCTGTGTTTCTCTGCCCTGTTTCTCCCTCTCGCTCTCTGTCTCTCTGTGTTTCTCTGCCCTGTTTCTCTCTCTCTGCTTCTGTCTCTCTCTCTCTGTGCCTCCGTTTCTCTGTCTCTCTCTCTCTCACTCTCTGCCTCTGTCTCTGTGTTTCTCTGCCCTGTTTCTCTCTCTCTCTCTGCCTCCGTTTCTCTGTATTTCTCTCTCTCTCTCTCTCTCTCTGCCTCTGTCTCTCTGTGTTTCTCTGTCCTGTTTCTCCCTCTCTCTCTCTCTCTCTCTATCTCTTCCTCCGTTTCTCTGTATTTCTCTCTCTCTCTCTGCCTCTGTCTCTGTGTTTCTCTGTCCAGTTTCTCTCTCTCTCTCTGCCTGTCTCTGTGTTTCTCTGCCCTGTTTCTCTCTCTCTCTCTGCCTCCGTTTCTCTGTATTTCTCTCTCTCTCTGCCTCTGTCTCTGTCTCTCTGTGTTTCTCTGTCCTGTTTCTCCCTCTCTCTCTCTCACTCACTCTCTACGACTCTGTCTCTCTGTATTTCTCTGTCCTGTTTCTCTCTCTCTCTCTCACACTCACTCTCTACGACTCTGTCTCTCTGTATTTCTCTGTCCTGTTTCTCTCTCTCTCTCTCTCTCTCTCTGCTTCTGTCTCTCTATGTTTATCTGTCCTGTTTCTGTCTCTCTCTCTGCCTCTGTCTCTGTCTCTCTGTGTTTCTCTGTTCTGTTTCTCTCTCTCTCTCTCTCTCTCTGCCTCCGTTTCTCTGTATTTCTCTCTCTCTGCCTCTGTCTGTGTTTCTCTGTCCTGTTTCTCCCTCTCTCTCTCTGTCTCTCTCTGTCTCTCTGTGTTTCTCTGCCCTGTTTCTCTCTCTATCTCTGCCTCTGTCTCTCTGTGTTTCTCTCTCTCTCTTTCTCTCTCTGTCTCTCTGTGTTTCTCTGTCCAGTTTATCCCTCTCTCTCTGTGTTTCTCTGCCCTGTTTCTCTCTCTCTCTCTGTGCCTCCGTTTCTCTGTCTCTCTCTCTCTCTCTCTCACTCTCTGCCTCTCTCTCAGTCTTTCTCTGCCCTGTTTGTCTCTCTCTCTCTCTGCCTCCGTTTCTCTGTCTCTCTCTCTCTCTCTCTCTCACTCTCTGCCTCTGTCTCTCTGTATTTCTCTGTCCTGTTTCTCTCTCTCTGCTTCTGTCTCTCTGTGTTTCTCTGTCCTGTTTCTCTCTTTTCTCTCTCTCTGCCTCTGTTTCTCTGTATTTCTCTCTCTCTCTCTCTCTGCCTCTGTCTCTGTGTTTCTCTGCCCTGTTACTCTCTCTCTCTCTGCCTCCGTTTCTCTGTATTTCTCTCTCTCTCCCTCTGCCTCTGTCTCTCTGTGTTTCTCTGTCCTGTTTCTCCCTCTCTCTCTCTCACTCTCTGCCTCTGTCTCTCTGTGTTTCTCTGTCCTGTTTCTCTTTCTCTCTATCTCTCTCTCTCTCCGACTCTGTCTCACTGTATTTCTCTGTCCTGTTTCTCTCTCTCTCTCTCTCTCTGCTTCTGTCTCTCTATGTTTCTCTGTCCTGTTTCTCTCTCTCTCTCTCTCTCTCTCTGTTTCTCTGTATTTCTCTCTCTCTGTGCCTCTGTCTCTCTGTATTTCTCTGTCCTGTTTCTCTCTCTCTCTCTCTCTGCTTCTGTCTCTCTATGTTTCTCTGTCCTGTTTCTCTCTCTCTCTCTGCCTCTGTTTCTCTATATTTCTCTCTCTCTCTCTGTGCATCTGTCTCTCTGTATTTCTCTGTCCTGTTACTCTCTCTCTCTCTGTCTCTCTGTGTTTCTCTGCCCAGTTTCTCTAGCTCTCTCTCTCTCTCTGTCTCTCTGTCTCTCTCTGTCCTGTCTCTCTCTCTGCCTCTGTCTCTCTGTATTTCTCTCTCTCTCTCTCTCTGCCTCTGTCTCTGTATTTCTATGTCCTTTTTCTCTCTCTCTCTGTCTCTGTCTCTCAGTTTCTCTGTCCTGTTTCTCTCTTTCTCTCCCTCTCTCTGCTTGTGTTCTCTGTTGTTCCTCTCTCTCTCTCTCCCTCTCTCTGCTAGTGATCTCTGTCCTGTGTGTGTGCCTCTCTCTCTGCCTCTGTTTCTCTGTCCTGTTTCTCTCTCTCTCTGCCTCTGTTTCTGTCTCTCTGTGTTTCTCTGTCCTGTTTCTCTCTCTCTCTCTGCCTCTCTCTGTCTCTGTCACTGTGTTTCTCTTTCCTGTTTCGCTCTCTCTCTCTCTCTCTCTGCCTCTGTCTCTGTGTTTCTCTGTCCTATTTCACTCTCTCTCTCTCCCTGTCTCTCTGTGTTTCTATGTCCTGTTTCTCTCTCTCTGCCTCCGTTTCTCTGTATTTCTCTCTCTCTCTGCCTCTGTCTCTGTCTCTCTGTGTTTCTCTGTCCTGTTTCTCCCTCTCTCTTTGCCTCTGTTTCTCTGTATTTCTCTCACTCTCTCTCTCTGCCTCTGTCTCTGTGTTTCTCTGTCCTGTTTCTCTCTCTCTCTCTCTCTCTCTCTCTCTCTGCCACTGTCTCTCTGTGTTTCTCTGCCCTGTTTCTCTCTCTCTCTTTGCCTCCGTTTCTCTGTATTTCTCTCTCTCTCTCTCCCTGCCTCTGTCTCTGTTTCTCTGTCTTGTTTCTCCCTCTCTCTCTCTCTGTCTCTCTGTGTATCTCTGTCCTGTTTCTCTCTCTCTCTCTCTGCTTCTGTCTCTCTGTGTTTCTCTGCCCTGTTTCTCGCTCACTCTCTGCCTCTGTCTCTCTGTGTTTCTCTGTCCTGTTTCTCTGTCTCTCTCTCTGCCTCTGTTTCTGTCTCTCTGTGTTTCTCTGTCCTGTTTCTCTCTCTCTCTCTGCCTCACTGTGTTTCTCTGCTCCTGTTTCCTCTCTCTCTCT